>NC_092633.1:18545405-18845405 GCF_039555335.1 Amphiura filiformis | reverse complement strand
AGCGGGATGCGGATCTACCGTTTTGCTGGAGACCCAGATACAGATACAGATACAGAAGTCAAAAACCACTTTGCACACACGTAAGACTATAGACAATGATCATGCATATTAAGTTTTTAGGCTTAAGCAAGTGCGTGTATGAGTTGTTTACTGTTTGAAAATCATTCACCTGTGAAATTGACACAAAAGGCTGATTGGACATGCTCATTTACATAACAAATACACTAGTTTTGGAGGGAACTTCAAATTTAAAATGCCTTTGCGTATGCGTTCTTGTCATTCATGTTAGAGATACCCGTGTAAGTACTTTGAGGTGATTCTTGCTGTTCAAAATGCGGCAGTTTACAAAGGAGGAGCAATTTTCATCGAGGAGGAAATTTCAAGAACCGGAAAGAGAAGGAGAGACATTCCTGACACCTATTTATAAATTTATCTTGTTATATCTCTATATAAGATTTATGTTATAGTGCAATAACCATCATGAAGACTCGGGTATAAAATTATGCACATTATCTAGAATGCGACTGCAAACAAGCGTTAGCTGCGCAGATTATTTAAAGCTACTGTTACATATTCTGTTCAACTGGAAGGCTACATATTCTGTTTGAAAAAGAAATATTTATTTAAATATGGTTAATTTACAAGAGAAATATTGACAGAACTTTCATGCGTACTGTTATTTTTCCTCCTTTGTTCCTAATCTATTGTGGTGCAGCGACCACCATATATCGCGTGATCATCCGCTCCATTTGACTTACGTGTGTGTAAAGTGGTTTTTGACCCCCTTGCTTCAAATGGCCGCCATTTTGTAATTAGACCATGGATGTTAATGCCCTTTTCAGCAATGACAGTCCAGACATAGAGGTTTACAAATATGTTCAACTTATTTCAATATGTGTTTGCACTTTTGAGAATTAAGCCATCAAAAAAGTGTGAACTTTTTAATGGCCCACCCTGTAGAGCAGTGTAATACACATAATCATGCATAACTTGCAAAATTGGATTCAACTGAAACTTTGGGGATAAGCTTTTATCGTAGACATCTACTGAATAAATTTATAAAAGGAGGATGCTATATTAGATACTACATTAGAAATTCTTGACAGTCACTTTTAACACTTTACATGTATCTCTAGTTTCTGTTCACAAAAATTGAAAATGGTGGACGGATACTGTGTGAACAATCATACCTTTTTCTGAACTCTTAAACTTGGATGAGAAGTCCGACTCTGAATCTGAGTCGAGGGAGATCGCCTTTGACGTCTTTGTTTTCTTGGCAGCAGTGCTTTTTGGTTTGAAATCCAGGGTGGACTGTTTGGTCGTCTTAGATTTGGCTGCAACAAATATGAAAGAGAACATTGTACCGTCAATTATGATCTTGCCATAAATACATAAACCCTGTTCGTGCCAACTGTTAAGGTCCCAAGTGATCCCTTGCTGTGCATAATTGAGACCTGTTCTCCCAAATATAAGCGGAATCATCAGGGAACAAAAGGAGATAAGGTTCATTGTACGTGTCGGAAAACAGTAGAAAACAAAAGAATAGCACTTCATTGACCTGGGAATTATGAAGTGAAGTGGGTAACACATCCTGCAAAGTTAGCTGGCCCTTGCATGTGACATGGGTTCAGGGAACAGGCTACAGCACAGGTTTAAGGGGTGGCTATCACCCTTTTTACACTGAAACACCATGCTTACCTTTTGGATTTTTTTAATGGCCCCATTTCAGGAAAACTTCACTATTATAAACAAAGGAAAGTTCTAAATTGTACTAAACCAATTACTGGTCAATGACACAGAGGACCTTGAAAAATAAAACAAAAAACAAACCAGAGAATGAGGTTTACTCTTGTTGATAATTTTATGACATTATTTTTCTACTTCAGTCTTTATCAGCATTTAAAATGAATTTGTTGTTGTATTCAATCATGTGCATAGATTTCAAGATTAGGCATTGACCTAATCTTGAATAATTGAAGCCAGCACAATTGCTTTTCAAAAGCGAATAATTATGCTTGCTTCTCTCAAAAGGTCAAGCGAGCATAATTACACCCCCTCACAGCTACTCAGGAGTGTTATGTGCCTGATCATAAGCTGGTACATATTGGAACACTGTTGGTGACTTGAGATATTTGTTAATTACCTGCTTTGGACTTTGTGGCACTATCAGAATCACTCTTGTAACTATCATCAGATACATCTAGTATGGCTTGTTTGGTCTTCTTGGGTTCAGCTGCAACAAATATTAAGACAATAATGTCCATAAATTATGATTGTGTCATAAATACACGCCATTAACTCTTGCCCACAATAACATAAGCTTTCCTAAACTTTATCAGCTGAAGGATGCAACTCACTTGCGATAAAAAAAACCCAAACCCCTTGAATTTAATTCCCTTGAAAGCTCTCAAGGCGAGTTGGTTGGTAGGGGGTCATATTTTTCAGATTTTGCCTAAAAACAGCAGCATACTTTTCAATATCAATACACCGATCTTTAATATAGAAAATGAGAGGCAAGGAAGCAATAATCACATTCTTGCTCCTGGAAAAAAAAATCATGCACAAGGGGCATAATGACACCCATTATTAGCAAGCGTTGCAATCTCCTCAGAATCCATATCATTTCTCTTGTGTCAGCTTTGTCTCATTATTTTGATTGCAAACCCAGTTAACACACCTAGGTCATGCTCCCCTCTTGTCTTGCTGTGACTTTGCTCAAGAGATGTGCAGCTCTATTGCATACCCAGTTAACACACCTAGGTCATGCTCCCCTCTTGTCTTGCTGTGACTTTGCACAAGAGATGTGCAGCTCTATTGCAATTAGCAAGCGTTGGGATCTCCTCAGAATCCATAACATTTCTCTTGTGTCAGCTTTGTCTCATTATTTTGATTGCAAACCCAGTTAACACACTTAGGTCATGCTCCCCTCTTGTCTTGCTGTGACTTTGCACAAGAGATGTGCAGCTCTATTGCATACCCAGTTAACACACTTAGGTCATGCTCCCCTCTTGTCTTGCTGTGACTTTGCTCAAGAGATGTGCAGCTCTATTGCAAACCCAGTTAACACACCTAGGTCATGCTCCCCTCTTGTCTTGCTGTGACTTTGCACAAGAGATGTGCAGCTCTATTGCAAACCCAGTTAACACACCTAGGTCATGCTCCCCTCTTGTCTTGCTGTGACTTTGCTCAAGAGATGTGCAGCTCTATTGCATACCCAGTTAACACACCTAGGTCATGCTCCCTCTTGTCTTGCTGTGACTTTGCACAAGAGATGTGCAGCTCTATTGCAAACCCAGTTAACACACCTAGGTCATGCTCCCTCTTGTCTTGCTGTGACTTTGCTCAAGAGATGTGCAGCTCTATTGCATACCCAGTTAACACACCTAGGTCATGCTCCCCTCTTGTCTTGCTGTGACTTTGCTCAAGAGATGTGCAGCTCTATTGCATACCCAGTTAACACACCTAGGTCATGCTCCCCTCTTGTCTCGCTGTGACTTTGCTCAAGAGATGTGCAGCTCTATTGCAAACCCAGTTAACACACCTAGGTCATGCTCCCCTCTTGTCTTGCTGTGACTTTGCACAAGAGATGTGCAGCTCTATTGCAAACCCAGTTAACACACCTAGGTCATGCTCCCCTCTTGTCTTGCTGTGACTTTGCTCAAGAGATGTGCAGCTCTATTGCATACCCAGTTAACACACTTAGGTCATGCTCCCCTCTTGTCTTGCTGTGACTTTGCTCAAGAGATGTGCAGCTCTATTGCAAACCCAGTTAACACACCTAGGTCATGCTCCCCTCTTGTCTTGCTGTGACTTTGCACAAGAGATGTGCAGCTCTATTGCAAACCCAGTTAACACACCTAGGTCATGCTCCCCTCTTGTCTTGCTGTGACTTTGCTCAAGAGATGTGCAGCTCTATTGCATACCCAGTTAACACACCTAGGTCATGCTCCCCTCTTGTCTTGCTGTGACTTTGCTCAAGAGATGTGCAGCTCTATTGCAAACCCAGTTAACACACCTAGGTCATGCTCCCCTCTTGTCTTGCTGTGACTTTGCACAAGAGATGTGCAGCTCTATTGCAATTAGCAAGCGTTGGGATCTCCTCAGAATCCATAACATTTCTCTTGTGTCAGCTTTGTCTCATTATTTTGATTGCAAACCCAGTTAACACACCTAGGTCATGCTCCCCTCTTGTCTTGCTGTGACTTTGCACAAGAGATGTGCAGCTCTATTGCAATTAGCAAGCGTTGGGATCTCCTCAGAATCCATAACATTTCTCTTGTGTCAGCTTTGTCTCATTATTTTGATTGCATACCCAGTTAACACACCTAGGTCATGCTCCCCTCTTGTCTTGCTGTGACTTTGCACAAGAGATGTGCAGCTCTATTGCAATTAGCAAGCGTTGGGATCTCCTCAGAATCCATAACATTTCTCTTGTGTCAGCTTTGTCTCATTATTTTGATTGCAAACCCAGTTAACACACTTAGGTCATGCTCCCCTCTTGTCTTGCTGTGACTTTGCTCAAGAGATGTGCAGCTCTATTGCAAACCCAGTTAACACACCTAGGTCATGCTCCCTCTTGTCTTGCTGTGACTTTGCACAAGAGATGTGCAGCTCTATTGCAAACCCAGTTAACACACTTAGGTCATGCTCCCCTCTTGTCTTGCTGTGACTTTGCTCAAGAGATGTGCAGCTCTATTGCATACCCAGTTAACACACCTAGGTCATGATCCCCTCTTGTCTTGCTGCGAGTTTGCTCAAGAGATGTGCAGCTCTATTGCATACCCAGTTAACACACTTAGGTCATGCTCCCCTCTTGTCTTGCTGTGACTTTGCTCAAGAGATGTGCAGCTCTATTGCATACCCAGTTAACACACCTAGGTCATGATCCCCTCTTGTCTTGCTGCGAGTTTGCTCAAGAGATGTGCAGCTCTATTGCATACCCAGTTAACACACTTAGGTCATGCTCCCCTCTTGTCTTGCTGCGAGTTTGCTCAAGAGATGTGCAGCTCTATTGCAATTTACAAAAGTCAAAGCCTGCAGTGAGCTTATCTTGTGAGGTTACAGCACTAAACTCCACATAACAAAGGTGTACATGTTTAACCAAAACTGTTTAAAGGCTATGGTGCCTGATCATTTGCTAGTGATACAAATTAGAACATTGCAGTAATGACTCAAGCCAATTTCAAATAGATTCTCACCTGGTTTTGACTTTGTGGCACTATCCGAATCACTCTTGTCACTATCATCAACTACATGCTCCATTTTCCTTTTCTTTGATTCCCTGACCGCTGAGTCAAATGGATCCTCTGTGTCTGATGACGTAGCTTTGGTGGGTGTATCTTTTATTTTGTCGACATCATTGTTGACTTGGTAATCATCATCTGAATCTGAGTAAACTGCAGGTGCAGGAGCCTTAGCCTTATATGATGTGGGTATCTTGTCATCCTCATTATCAATTTCATCACTTGAATATGAATACTTGGTCTCCTTTTGAGCTGGGGAGCGGTAGAAAGAAAACAAGTTTAAAACAATGGATTTGATCACTTCATATGCTTTTGGTTTGACTGTTTTAACCTAAATGGAAGGTTGGCATGATATTGTCCCATCCAATTTTGTGAAGGCAGTGTAACAGTGCATTTGTGTTTAAAGCAGAATGAATGGCTATAAAAATGTCGCCAAGATTAAGTGTTTTACTGGTGCTGCCATGCGCAACCTGCAACGCCCATCCACAAATATTACATTAGATTTACAGCAAAGACTTGAATCTTACCTGCTCTCCTTGTGGCTGTGTCCCGTGGGATTACAAAGTCATCATCCATGTCCATATCCGAGTCCGATTTCAGAGAAGCATCCGATTCAGATCCAGACGACCAGGGGTTACGCTTCTTGCCGCCCTTTTTACTTTTAGCTGGTGATTTCTTGGCCTTTGGCTTGTTGAACTTCAGGGTGGTCTGCTTCTTGGGTTTAGCAGCTGTGTGCAGACGAAATGATTAACAATAAACAAGTCAGTCATCTCAGTATGATATCAGTTTTTTTCTATCAAACAAAGCTACCACTAAAAAAAAACCCACTGAATTTCAAGTTTATATGGAACAAACTTTATGTTATACAGGCAACTGTGCAATAAAATTACTGTCCAGTAAAGGATCATCACCAAACAGATGACAACAAATAATTTTCAACATCACGAGGACTAGTAAAACAATTTCACATGACTTTCTCTTAGGAAAAGAAAAAAAAAATCACAAAACATAAATTTTGGTCAGCCCAATGTTGAATACTGCACACAGCTTGCTACTGTCACCAAGTCACAGTAAGCCCACCTCTGTGCATACCGGCATAAAAGAGTTTGCCAATTCTAACTTAAATTATAACACCACAACAAGAATTAAGAATAAAGTGAACTGGGAATGCTTTGCACTTTTGATACACATAAACTTTTAATTAAAAATATATCTTTCCTTGCATAGATTGTATTTTGAAACTCAGCTGATAAATAAACATAATGGATAATAATTTCAATATAACTGTGATTGGAATATAAGGTGCATTTAGAAATAATTTACTGTTATCTTGCCTTAAGGCTTAGCTTTGTCTTATCAATTCCAAGCACATACATTTCATCTTAGAAATGACTTTCACCTGTCTATGGCAAGTTGTGTATGCTATTATTGGGTACATGTCATGGAACTAATGAATCAAATTGTAATGTGAGTGATGATATGATGAGGTATGGTAGGATATATTTTATTATGATACATGAGATGATAAGAGTTACAATATAATCAAATATAGTATATGAAATATTATTGACATGATAGAAAAAGTGATGACAAGTGATGCAATGTGAAAAAAAAGAAGTAAACCATTTGCACCAAAATAATAAGAGCACCATATTTCACTGCTTTTACCATGGCTTTTCCTTCCAACAAAGAATACTTGGCATAAGTTCACTTAAACACATCTTTGGTAAGTACTAGCTTGACAAGTTGTTATGGTGACTTGGAACTATCCCAAGGCTTTCCTCTTATTAATGAATACTTAAAACAAGTACAGTCGCACCTCTTTTATCTGGCTATGATGGGACCAAGCATGGCCCGGAGAAGTGAAAATCCAGATAAGTATGTGCAATTCTGAATTCAATGAAATTAAGGTATCAAAGCATGTTTCCTATGAAGGCACCATGAGTCCATGACAGATAACAGAGATCCGTATAAAAGAGGTCCGGATAAGGGAGGTTGAACTGTACTTCATTGAATATATCTCTTGGCAAGTTATTATGACATTTCACTTAAAGATCAGAAATCTCTGTAGTAGCCTGATTATTTTGAAAGGACCAGCAGTTTGATTTCTATGTGTTCCCTTCACCAGCAGTCTAGCAATGCAGCTGTCCATTGGTGCTAGTTTTGAAATTTTACTTTGATCCTGAGAGACATGTGTTTTGTTACATAGCACAGGTGCTGTGGTATCCCAGCACGATAACCTAAGCGCAGGATCAAATATTCTATCAATGTGGCTACAATGCGTATAAGAAGACGACCAAACACTGTAATTTCTAATAGGAGGATGAGATAGCGTACCAGCAACGGAATTGGCTTTGCCCTTATTGGCAAGTCTCTCTGCAAGAGACATCGGTTCCTTGGGTTCAGAGTTCTCATTTACTGTTGATGACATTACGCTGGCTGTTTCTGAAGCGGCATCATCAAAGTCCAATGCTCCTTCTATTGTCTTCTTAGCCTAATGAAATGAAATGGAGAGATAAGAATAAATACAGGGTGTCACAAAAATCTGTCCTATTTTAAAACAATTTGAAGACGGATACATTTTGATTCAATAAACTTACACCTGTGGTGGCAAGCCAAAACATCTTTGCAAATACCTTAATAATCACTTGATGCTTCCCTATTTTGCTGCATTAACTAGATAACGAAAAAACATCCGAAATTGTGCAATCCTAAAAATATCTATTTAAATTGTTATATCAAAAAAGATTTTGACACCTTTTTTGTCAAAATTGGAGCATTTTACTTTCTTTTTTTGTGTGTGGAAATAATGAAGAGAATGGTACATGCTAGACAGGTCTAATTATATTTCTTCTGAATCCTTATGCCTAGAAATACATTTTTGTATGGTTTTTTAAATTGTAAATTTGACCCTGTGTTTGATGACCTTTTCCTGCCAAAAGCTACTCTAGTTCAATTGCTATCACTCATTTTTGTGTCTCCCATGTCAACTATCTTATATAATATATGGTAGCAGTGCAGCTTCCCTGCCCCCCCTTGAGTGGGTCTAGCTCAAACACTAATAGAATATTGGATTCCATCAACAAGGCAAAAAAAACCAAATGACACTTGATTGGGGTGCCCATGACGCACCTTACAACTTATACAAACATGTGTAATTACCTTTATTTTACTTTGTTTTTCCATTCTTGCTAGATTATAGAAGTGGAAAATGTTGAGCACATATTTTTTTTTAATTTGCGATTTTAGTTTTTGTATAGACTTTAAAGAACATATTTGGACATTTTCACAGTGTCCACTTTTACAATCTCATAAGCTACATCCACACAACCTACCGCTTTGCCCCGTTTGCCGCCACCTCCACCTGGTTTCTTCAGTAAGGCTGGGTCAATACGTGGCTGTACCCGTCGAGCATATGGCGATGGCTTTGTCTCCTCCTTAGTCAACACCTTCTGTTTACGTTTAGCACCACCTTTAGAATCTTTGGCCCCTTTAGCTTTAGGAATTGCTCTTTCATCCTCAATCTCTTGGAGTTCTACACGCTGTGTGCAAAAGAAATTACACAAAATTTATGTGAAGACCAATGAATTAAACCTGAAGAAGGCAAATTTTATGTTGTTCAGGGCAGAAAATATTAACCCTGTGAATAATTATGTAACTGCAATTTACTGTAAACACATTTTTAGCATAATAACATCTCGGGTTTTTATCTGGCCTCAAGATTCCACTAGCTGAATCGAAGGAAACACTAAGCACTGGAGAAAAAACGGTGGAAGGAAGAGGAAAAAATGTGGTTTTTTTTCTTCAAAATAAGAATGCAACACTGTACCCTAGAAACGCTATTGTGGCTGTGACGACCTCGATTGCGTTTTCATCCCGTGCTTAGGAAACACCATTCATCAACTACAACCAATTAGCAAGCCTTGAAATAAGCAGGTGCCAGAAGCAAATATGCCCTTGTCAAGCCATTAATTGCTCCTGGTTCTTGTAAAATTCACATGAAGCAGGAGCAATTTTCTCAAAAAAAAATGCTCCTTGTTCCAGTTTTGCACTTGATGTAGTAGTGCTGATTATATATGCAGAAAAAAAAATTCAAAATTGCTCCTGTTTCTTCAGAAATTGCTACAGATTCTTGTAAAATCTCAGTGAACCAGGAGCAATGTTCAAAAACAAATTGCTCCTGGTTCCAGTCAGTTTATTTCAAGGCTTGCCAATTAGGCACACAATAACAGATCATATTCTCTACTGAACTTGTAGTATCGATATCAATATCCTGTCTGATGAGATCTTGTAGGTAGACAAGGTCAGGAATGCGATAATAACAGTTAGTATTGCCATACTTTCTATTAACTTTGTCCCTCCCCTCATTATTTCTAGCATTCATACACTCAGTCAACACCACTTGGTAAACTTTAAAAAGTTGATATCCACTCCTACATACCTCTAATTCTTCCACGAACTTGTCCAAATCATCCTTCCACAACATGTTGGGTGTTTTTCTTCTTAAGTCTGCAAGTTCTTTGGACTGTTGGGGAGAAAATAAGAATTAGCAAAACACTATTTCCTTGATACTACCGCTTTTTAAATTATGCATAAGTGAGTAATTACTTAAGGTTTTGGTTTTAATCGATAATCAATGTTTTGACCCAAGTAGAACCCTTCAACATAAATCTCTTTAAATTTGCCTTCAGTGCACTTGAAGCAGTGGCACTGTAGTAACTATCTTAAACCATCATAGCTTTTAGCATTGCTCTTTGGAACATGAAATTTGGTTGCAAGGCCTAATTTTGACTCATTGAATGTCTTTCTTACTTAATCACCCAGGGCCTAAATAAGGTGTAAAATAGTATTTATATTACTACACTGTTTTCAGTAATGCATGTATCACATGACTTGCAATCAGTGTTATTTGTAGCCTATTGAATTCCCTATCACAATGGCAAAATAGGGAGTAACTATTGATATTACACTCCCTTGGGCTTGATCAGTTTTACTTCCAATTTTTTACTCCTACCTGAGCAGTAATACTAAATAATATTTCCTGGTAAATAAACCTGACAAGAATCCACCATACCTTAGCCTCTTTCTGACTGAGGAGTTGATCCTTCTTCTCTTTGGTCAGACACCACAGCTGCATTCCCAGGAGGTAGTTATAGTCAGGTCCATCATCTGAGGATGATGATGTCATACTCTCAGAATCATCCACATCCTCTTCTTCCTCCATGGCAAGCTTGTCTTGGGCTGTTTTCCATGCTTTCAGTGGGTCAGAGTCATAGCCTCTCCTGAGAAGCTGCTGGATCATCTCTCTCTTGGATTTGTTTTCTAAGAAATTAAAAAGGTGGCAATGAGAATTAACATACTTAAGGTGGTACTACACCCCTTAATAAATTTGTGACTATTTTTGCATTTTTCTCAAAAACTAATAAAACACTGGTAACAAAAGTTATGTATATTATAGGGGCAAGGAATCCAATCACTGTACACTGGAATTTCAGTGACTCAATACAAGTAGTTATTGATCAAATATTGGTTTCTCTCATTTTTGACTGTAACTCCACAACTGTTGTCTGTGCTGAAATAAAATTTTCAGTGGAGTAGTTGTAGTCCTTGCCCCTATAATATACATATCTTGTCACCAATGCGCTACAAAATTGGCCAGGGGTGTAGTACCACCTTAATGGCTTTTGTCCTTGCAATGAAACTACATGGACATAACAATCTGTGCTGCCATTTAGCTCAAAATGACTTCGACTCCATTTTAGAACTAGCATGATCATTTATTACACGTATCTTACCGATGATCACATCTCCTTGGATCTTCTCCATGATAAATCGAGCCTGGTTGTTCAGCTTGCTGGATTCTGCCTCCATCAAACCTTCCATATAGTCCTTGCGCTTCTGGTACATATCCAGACGCAGTCTGAAGAACTCTTGCAGGATTTCCTCTACTCTGTCATACCTTCTGATGCAGCCACCAGCATCAAACAACACCTAAACGGGATCAAAGGTACACAGGTAAAGTTGTGCAAACTTTATAAACAATCACAATTGATATACTGTATAGTGGGATTTTTTCTCATTTTTATCAATTTTCTGGACAGTTTCGAGTTTCATTCGTGTGTCCAAATATATTCACATTTTAAAGTACTATGTGCAATAAATATTTTCGCAGGATTAAAAATTTGTGGCTGCCTGTTCAGCCGTGAAAATTACAGGCGAAAATTTGCCTATATACAGTAGTACAGTACCCAGAATTTTCACTTTAATTGACAGGTTCATTGTGATTAAATTGCACCTATTGTCAACATTTCAAGTTGCATCACTTCTTTCAAACCTGAAGGGACATTCTGAGTTTTAAAATGTTTGCAAAAATTTTGTTTATGGTGAATCTACATACACATTTCTTAATGGAGGGAAATATTTTAGCATGTCACCTCTTTCCATATTCTTTGCACTCCACAACAAAGCCTTGGATCCACATGGTGGATAACATGCACACTATCAATCCCCTTAATATTTGAGACTCGTTCTCACAAAATGAGTGGAAAAGTCAGGGAAGAAAAGGAGATATCCAGAGATAATGAATCTGGCAATAAACTAAAAAAAAAATTCAACTTTCCTCTCATTTTGTGGGAACAGGGGTCCATTTCACTAAACTTACATACGAATGGTACCCTTCGTAAAGTCACATCAAGTACTGGGTATTCCTAACAAGGTTACTTGAGCTACAAAGGGTTAAATGTTTAGTGAAATGGACTCCTGGTCTTGTTTATCTTTTATTTTGTCATCACAACTTACCATGGTGGAGTGCTGTGTTAATGTTGTCTGCAATTTGAAGAATTTGTGCAACCCTGTTTCTTCTGCCTTCAGAAGCTTCTCTTTGTTCATTGTCACCACAAACTTGACAGTTGTGTCTGTGTGGTATTCTTTGTAGTCACTGAGCAGAGAAAGAGAAAATGTCACATTGTAAAATTGTTTTAACATTTGCCAAACGATGATTTTCACAGAGGTATAAAGTGGGAATTTGTACACAATAACTTTTTAGTTTATACAATAAGTTTTTTAGTTTATATACATTATAGTATCTTGCAAGGTCCTTCAGTGGTGTCCAACTGCTCTTCCTGATTATCACGTAAAAAGATCTAGGTCTTGCGTTGCCATGCAGCTTGATCGAAAAATGAAGTGACATAATTCAATTGGCCAGTCAGAACCCCACTTCCGTGTTTACACTGTAAACAGTGCTGAATTGGTATATTGCTGAAGTACCTTGCCAAATACTATAACAAATCTGATAATACAAACTCCTGATAGCACAAACTAAAAATCATCAGCTCAGGCAACTTTCATTTGCAAGTTTCCAGTGTAATAGGAACACAATGGAAAGTTAGGAAATTCAGGTTAATTAACTTTAAAAAAATCTAGCAGAGAAAAACATTTACGTGATTGATGGCGGTACTTTGTCAGTTCCATGGAGCATATTTTCCAAGACGTTCTCTTTGTAGACTTGAGTCCAGGAGCGGATTGGTAGCTCTGTAATTTCCACAGTGTCATCATCAACAACTGCAATCTCACCATTGCACACATACCGATTGACATCTAGTTCTTCGATGGTGCCTTTGAAGTTCTTGTACCATGGTTGCTGTGGGGTAAATATGACAATAAAATGACAATACTGATATGTCTCATACTTCACTCCCATTTTTGGAGGCGAAAATCCACACAAGTTTGCAAAATGCAAGTATAATTTTGTCCCAAACCGTGTCATTTTGGTTGCAATATTGCACAATAAAGATCTGTTAATGAAATGAAATGGCTGGTTTTGCAGATATCTGAAAAAGAGTTGTAAAATAATGTATAGCAAACAACAAAATATTGCAGGTATCAGTTAAGTTTCTTATTGTCAATATTTTCAACAGGAAATGACCTTTAAAAAACTGCACAAGGTGTATTTTTCAGTTTTGTCTTAATAATTTCAGACTTTTCAGTGACACATTACACATGTTTACTTCAAAATGGCAAGTGTGATTGGAGATCTTGATTTTATATTTATATACACAATCCTCTTTTTTGACATGGACATCGTGTCACATGTAGATCTTGAAGATATTATCCGAAATGTAGCCATCATTCCCATCTAACCTACCATAGGTAATGGGTCATCTCCACTCAGCAGTCGTCTCACATTGGTAACAATATCTCGCACATTGTAATTAAATATCTTGGTACTCCAACCGGTGCCGATACCGTCACTGCCGTTGACAAGGACCATAGGAATGATAGGGCAGTACCACTCAGGTTCTATGCGCAGGTTGTCATCATACAGGCTGGTCAGCAATGGATCATCATCGCTTGGGAAGAGGAGTCTTGCTAATGGACTGAACAAATAAAATAAAAAAGTAGTTTTAGTATTTCCAATGAAATCAATTATTGTTCTCTCACACATTTTTTTTTGCGCTTAATAAATAAAGTGAACCTTGTTGATGAACACACTAACTCACCTAAGCTGTGTGAAGATGTAACGAGGGCTAGCAGCATCCTTACCGCCATGAAGCCTGGTACCAAACTGACCGATAGGTTGCAACAGGTTGATATTGTTGCTGCCAACATAGTTCTGTGCCAAGTTGATGATGGTGTTCATCAGGGACATCTACAAAAGATTTAAAAAAAAAAAAAAAATAATAATAATAATTCTAGCATGAAAGTGATCTTAAATAGCAGAAAGTCCTGTGAGATTTTGTATTCATTTATGCACAAAAACATCCCAAAATTCTACTGAAGTCGCTTTACCTCCAAATACAGGGTGAATGAAAATAATCTATACACAACTTTACTATTTTTTCTGGAATTGTGGACACCCGGAATAAATATTACACTGCGTATAGACCATCTTAATTAAATAGTTTGACTCCATGATAAGATGTTCTTACTTCACCATGATGGTATGCTGACGCCTCTGCTACGGCACCAGCCATCTGTGCCACTTTGACTTCCCTCTTCTCATATCTCTTGAAAGCGGTAAACATCACCTTCCTCTGGCCTGGTTTCAGACCTAATTACAAACAAAAATAAAATGTATGAGCTCAAATGGTTAACAAATTCCTTTAAATAACAACTTGTTTTGGTACTCTTCTACTAGTGCAATGATAGAATCAGGACACACGCAATCTCAAACCAGACCCTGGCAACTCCTATACCAGCACAATACAAAAAGGTGAGGACAGGGTGCAATTACTGCACTGACACAATAGATTGTGGACGCTGTCATATTGGATCATGAGTCGCCTTATGCTGGTTTCATACTTTCTGCCGCTTGCCGCTTCATCATGCCGCTTGTACTTGTCTGCAAGCGGAGCGGCACACCGCTGAGTGGCATGACTCTGAAAGCCTCTCTTGCCACTCAGCACTGCTCCAAAATCGTATTTTGTTCTCATACGTCAGAGCGGCACCGCTCTCGAGTTGATTTGAATCCAACTCCCAGCGGTGCTGCCGCGGCGGCAAAGTGATCGATATATCGGCTTGCCGCTGGTCACCGCTAAGCGTTTTTGGTGTGACTGCGCAGTGAAGAAAATCATCTTCAGAGCGGCAGGTAAGTATGAAACCAGCATTATTGAAATTAGAAAATTATTTTCGTTACTGAACATGAGATGGGGGAAGTGAAATAGTTACCACTTTTTTCTTTTTGCCAAAAACTGGTAAAGCAAAAAAAAAAAGCCTTGCAGCAAAACCTTGCAAACAATATAGCTTTTTGGTCCAACAGGTCAGCCGCAGCTTGTATGCAGTAATAAAACATGTTTGGGAAACTAACTAGTTTGTAAATTTGAGTTAAGAAGCTGTTACACAATTCAGTTCTTTTCAAAATTTAAAAACTGGTTGTGTTACTCACCATCCACCATTGATGGGATAGATCTGTTGTTGTCAGCATTGGAGAACAGAACCAACTCCTTGTTGACAAACTCATTGAAGGTTACCCTGGTGGTGTCTTTGTTGTACAGGTAAATCTACAGGAAGAAATTGCATATTATAATCAATACATTTAACCCAATTCATAACCATCACTGCAGTTGTCAACCCTCCAAGAATTGTATTTTGTGGAATTTGTAAACTTCAACAACAATTTTCTCCATGTTCATTTTTTGGGAGTAAAAAGACCATATTTTGAACACCAATTTCTCTGGAGGTAGGCAATTATTCTCATCATAGAGAGCACACTTTGCTCCAATGTCAATCAGTTTCCCTGTCATTTTCTTAAGCGCTACATAAAATAGAAATTTTGTGTACACTTCTTGATGTTGTTGGAAATACTTACATCACTGAGTCCAGTTTCTCTCCTGCTCTTCCTTTCCGCCAACCATTCTGTCAGCCACTCCTTACGATCATCAACCTTCTTCTTGGCGAAAGCCTAACAAATGGAACAAATAATCTTTGGTCATTAATTTGATTGTGGTCCTTATGGGTAACTTAGGCCCATAAACCTAGACAAAATTAAGGCCAGAGTAATGGAAGACACATTCGTCCACGCCCGAATTTGAGATTTCATGATATTTATCAACACTAAGATGTATTCTTTCACTTGAAACTGATAAAATACAACTTGCTAATATTTACTCGTATTTTTGCTTGATTTATTTCAACTCTAAAAAGTCACATGGCTCAAGACAGCTTAGTAAATTGGCGGGAAATAATGAGTCAGAAATGCAAGAATGCGAAATATTGTGATTACGCGCGCGATTCGCGTCGCGTGACGCAGCTCCAGTCCAACACAGTCCAGGCGCTTTGGGTATGTTGTTAACGCCAGCAAATGTGGTGTAAACAAAACAAAAATTTGCAATCAAAATGCCACTTAGATTTTTTTATTATTTTGAATTTTGGCGCACTGAAAGCAGACATTATAGATTCATTGGTGCAAAAAGATGCATATTTAGACCATGCACCAGATACAGATTTTACAAGCGTGAAAGTCTTACCGTTTTAAAATATAGGGACGTTTTGTGCATAATTTTGACATTTTTTTACTAAAACATCGATTTCTCAGAGTTCACTTTTGACAATATTGCACGATTTTTGTGCCAAGATAACTCGAAAAATATGCAAGCAAACGGTAAACTTTTTGCACTATCGTTTAGAGTACATCAAAGTATAGGGAAGGTTTTCTCATTTTTTCAAAATATTTGTTTTAAACAAAAATATACACCAAAACGTGCAATTTTTAGCTTAATAGAGTGACAAAATTGGTTTTTTCACATGTTTTTTTCAATAAAAAAGAGACAAATTACAAAAAAATAAAAACCTTCCCTAAGTTCATATCTCTTCTTCATGAAAAGCTAACTGAATTTTTTTTACTCGAGCGGATTTTTTTTTTCTAAGTTGTCACAAAAATTTGGGGTAAAAAGTGATTTTTGTGATTTTGTCAAAACTCGGGATTTTTGAACAAATCTGACGTCACCATGAGATTCCTTGGCTCATTTCCTTTCCAAAAATGTATAGTTTTATATACTTTGGACATACAATTAAGAAATAATAATGCTCGAAAAGGTCCATGTTCTCTCCCATTACTCTGGCCTTAAACTAGTAACCCAACTAAACATTTAGTTCCTACTTTCTGCATCCTTACCAATTCTATTGCAGCATCATCTTGGGGCCCTTCATACTTGAAGCCGATACGATGTCGTCTCATGTCACTGAAGTACTCCTTGGCTTCCTTCATTGTGCTGGTACCCAAACCTGAATCAATGAGATCATCAACAATGTTTTGGATTTAAGGTTGCTGTTTATCAGGAATACGACTGAAGTAAATATGACATTCTGGGGGTTGTACTTTTTTCTCTAGGGTCATTTGTGAACCACCAAGCTTGGTCCTGGGTTGGGTTCACAGAATTAAAACCAGAGAACCAGGACTCCTCATAATGCCACATGCAATAGTGTGGTCAGTTTATGAGAAAAATTGTGGATATTTGGTTCCTTGCAGACAGTACACATAAACGAACGAAAATAATATGTTCCAACATGTTCCACTGCTCCTTAGACGTAGTCAGCGGATTGCCCTACAAAGCATGTCTAGTTTGGTACAAGCGCCGATTAGTTTCAGACGCATTTCGAGCAAAACACAAATACCACCAATTTTTGCTCTGTGCATGTATCGAGAAAGTGGTCAAGTCCTGGTTCTCTGGATTTAATTATGTGGTTAAATCAAGTACAGGGAACTCCCTCTTCTATCTTATTGCAAAACTTGGTTATAGAAGACCCAACATTCAACAAAATAATATGCTTCATTTTGAAAACATACCTTTGTAGTACTTGACTTTCCATGTTTTATGTGTATCTGACATTTGTTTCCACTCTTCAAATTCCGGTAGAGAGAAGAAGTCCAGAGACTCTTTCCCCTTGGTTGCCTGCAATAATTCAAAATCACATTAGTGTGGAACGCACAGATAATTATGAAGTCATACAAAATGTGGGGAGGAAGAGCAACTGTATGTAACTTTCGAACACACCATGCAACTAAACTGTTAGGGTGCGGTTTGTGTATGCTACATAATTCTGCAGTGGCCTTAAAGTCCCATTCAGTGATCCCAGTGAAAGTGTAAAATTTTTTATAAATTGCTTAAAAGTGAAGGATAAGTCATTCAAATTGTCATTTGGTATTTTGGAAATGAAAAATTTGGCAAAAAAACAAAGAAATCAGCAGTATTGACAAAGTTGAAGCCCCATTCAAATACAAATGTAGCTAATTTATATACTGTCAGTATATAAATTACAGATTCATATAAAATGCCTTATTTTGTCTTTAATACATGGCTTTCGTCTGAACCACTAGCAGGCTATGTTAGCACATCTATGACAATGACATACGTACCAGAATCGGAATTTTGATGATTTTTACAATCATCCGGATGAGCAAATCACTGAATGGGCCTTTAACAGTGTAAAGCAAAGAAAGTGCAGTAGAAGTAATAAATAAATTATATTATGCATTTGTACACTTTAAAAAAAATGAAAAAAAATGAGCAAATTTCACCTTGACAATAGGTGTGATAAACTCCTGCACAAAGTTGTGCTTGAGCAGATTAGGCCAGTTGGTGTGGATGAAATTAATGACCAGTCCCTTAATGTGAGAGCCATCCTGATCCTGATCAGCCATGATCATCAGCTTGCCGTAGCGTAGTTTCTTCAGCGATTCTGGTTCCTCATACTTGTTCTTGTACTGCAGCCCTATAATCTTGATGATGTTGTTGATTTCAGCATTTTCCATGATCTATTTCACGAGGAAGAGATAAAAATAAATTGCACAAATCTGGTTAGTAAACAGAATCCTCAGAGCAAAAATATTTCCTTGGCATTTCAAACATTTTAATTTTAATTCCCGTCATCATATAATCCAACCATTTAAATGAGATCTTTGTGCTTGACAGAAAATCGATGGCCAGTGGCCTAACTGAAACACACCCATAAACAACTAGCATGAACTCTCAGAGATATAGCTCTCCAAATTCCCATATAAACAACCCAGACAATTGGCAGTAAAGTTTCTTGGTCCAAAAATTCAATCTTCAAATGTGCGACCTAAAATTGCCATTGTTGGGGGATCTACCCACATGGGTTGCACACACAAGTAAGTATCTGAGTTGAATGCCCCACTGATGGAGCTAATTTGACTACTACTTTTACGGGCAGTAATAATATACCATATAAATTGGACCATATTATCTAAAAACTTTTTAAATGGTGCAATCAACATTTTGCAAGCATTATGAACATACTCCCAAGTTGGAAAAATGACAGATGACTGTACACAGATTCTTTCTGATGTCTTTGGACGTTAAGCTTTGTTTGGTTTCAGTTTATTAATGGGTGAACGCAGCTGTCAAGATGTCAGTAACATGTTTAATTTCAGTCATGGTATGTAGTAGGACTTGAAATCTTTCACCTGGAATAGATGAAATATGGGATGTAATATGGTTAAACATGTGTCTAAGAATTTCTACACTAACCTGTTTGTGCGTTGCTTCCCGAACATTCAGCAGTTTACCCTTGAGTGGGAACACACCGTATCTGTTGCGTCCGACAACTCCAAGACCGCTGACAGCCAATGACTTGGCTGAGTCTCCCTCAGTGAGGATAAGAGTACAGTCCATAGAATATCTGCTTCCTGCGTCGTTGGCATCATCTAGCTTAGGAACACCCTTGATCTTGGTATGCTTGGTGGCATGGCACTTCTTGTCCAACTGGCTCTGTTTGCAAAAGTATGTCACACTTTAATAGCAAAATTGCTTATAATTTTTACATTTACAAGTCTTTTAGGATGAGGACACCACAAGAGATTTTTGGTTATGATTAATGTGCCCTACCACGACCAAATATTATTTCATGGTAATATTGGACAAATACCATTTTTCGACCGGATGTGGCAGTGATGTTTGCATAGTGCGCATTTCATTAGGGGCAACTCCAAGTAGCTAGCGGACGCTCACTTATTTAAAGGGTATGGGTTTAGGCTTATATAGGTTTGAAACTGGTCTTCACTGAGTTTCAGATGATTGTATATATGTAGATGCATGGAGTCATCCACGGAGAAAACCAAACTTTTTTAATGTTATGGTAGGGCAGTACTCTTAGGATTCTCAAGTTGGTATGGGTTTTCGGGTTAACACATATTACAAGAGTTGGGTGGCAACTGACATCTTTTGCAGTCCTGATATTGAAATATGGACCCCCTTTTGTCACTTTACAACAGATTGTTTCAGATCATCTTTCTGTCTCCATTGACTAGTCTACATACCATTTGCTTGAACTTCATCCACTGCGTAATGCTCTCAACAATACCACAATTAGTAGCCTAGATAGAAAGAAAAGGTAGAACACCAAATTAATGTACACTATACTGGCTCAAGTGTTTAAATCCATTTTGACAACACTAAGAAACATTTCAAAATCCATTTTGATTGAATGATTAGCATTTTCAACATATCACAGCCTCAAGTAGTTTGCCCATGACAGAGCCACTATTGCAAAATGCTAAACTTGCACATATTCATGGGACTCCGTATGTCATAAAGGATTGCCATCAAATGTGCACTACATGTTCACAAAGTATGCTCAGAAAGATACAAGAAATAGTACTACTACATGTAGCAGCAATAATGTGTCATGCACTCTAAAAAACCCCAATTTACTTTTTTTTTTCACTTCTACTTTTCAAGGTGGGTCACTTTTCATATTCTTTTTCTTACATCGAGGCTTAGCATTAAAACAACCTCTTTCAAAATTTTGAGTAGTATTGCTCCAGGTTTTGATATGAGGACAAAAACATGCATTAAATTTCACTGGGGTGGGTGATGAGAAAAACATGAGCTTTCTTCTGATCCCAAACTATCAGTTTTGACGATGAAAATGGGTGACGAGGTTGTTGATTCATAATGTCTTATGTGACTGTGACCAAGTTATTCAGGGCCTTGATTTTGACAAGCATCACAGAATCGATTCTCGTAAGATTCGGTTGCGAGAATCAACTTCTCTCATTGTATCATACAGCAAGTGCAGTGACTTGATGGATTTTGATTCTCGCAAACCAAGATGAAATCTAGGCCCTGTTATCAGAATGTTATTGAATTGAAAATTTATGACACATACATAATCTATCACAACTTACCCCCTTGATGAACTTGTCACTCAGCTTTGGCATACCACCAAACTTCTTGGCTTGCAAGGTCATGTTCTCTTTCGTCTGGGAGTCAAAGGTTGGGTTCTCTATCAATGCGTTCACAAACACCCACACATGGGTCTTGATCTGAAAAAATATTGTGATGTTGCTTAAAGTAGAGGTCATATATTCAAAATAGCAGAGGATGGTCAAAATTAAACTGTTAAATAGAACTGGAGTGAAAGATCCGAGAGCAAATGCTAGTGATATCACTGACAAGGCCTTTGTCAATAGCCTGCTTTTTACGCCCTAATAGGTGACAAAAGTATAGTAAACTATTGTTACCGACACACACTCAACTGCCTCTATTCACATCATTTACTGAATATTATAGGTCAATGAAAATACTGCAGGTTTACTAACCCATTTTTGCACTATTTAAGTGCAATGTGCTGGGCAACTGGAGTCAACAGGGGTCGCAAGCAGGAGAAACCACATTAGTTTTCCATCTTGTTGACAATGAAAATAGCTAACAATAACTGCACTACCAAATGATGTGCACACACATGCTATCAATATATACCTGGAAAGGTTTAATCTGCATTCCTCCTTTGTTCTTCTTCTTGACTGTTTCCACTAATTTTGAAATGAACTGGTCTGCAATGTAGTCAACATGACGTCCTCCCTGTTATTAAGAATGAAACAAAACAAATTAGTAGATTAATGTCAAAATAAACTTAGTTTCTTTTTTGCATTCCAAGAAATAGTTGAGTTGGCAGATTAGCATCCTTATGTACAATGAAACAAAACAAATTAGTAGATTAACATCACAGTAGGCTTTTGGTTTTTTTTGCATTTAAGAAGCAGTTTGAGTTGACCAATCAATCCTTATGTAGTACAATGTGGAATGAGTTTGTCCCACGTATGGTTTTTTTCCTGTTCATCATTTGCTCAGATGGAGGCAAAATGCAAACCTCTTGACTAATACTATTCTAACAGCTTGTAGAATGTATTACTTGTATTACTGAAAATGTGCTTATTACCACAAATTCATCACACTGTTATAGCAGATTTAGCACTGTGGAATGTGTACATCCATATCAAAAACGATGCACTTGTCGGCTGCTACATGTCACATGTGTCTCATTTCATAGCTAGGAATAAATACCAGACTCATCTCCAGTGGAGGTCACTTCAAATCATTCCAAGTCACATGGTTTAGGAATACAGAGCACATTCCTTATACAATTTCACTTGGGCATGATTTGAAGTGACCTACACTTGATAAGAGTCTAATATTTACACAAATGTGTGAAATCTGTAAATTGTTGATTTCTGGAACATATTGACTAACTTTCCCTTGCATATCTGCAAAGGTCAAGTGGGAAAACCCCTCCATCCATCAGACTGTGTTCTTACCTTGGTAGTTGCTATGCTGTTGCAAAAGCTGACCTGCTGGAATCCCTTTTCACTCATGGTTAGACATACTTCCCACCTGTCATTGATTTTCTCATGGACCACCTTGAGTGGGTTGCCTCCTTCATCCACCTTGTCCTTCAGATATAAGTCTGTGTACGACTTGAAATCTTTCACCTGGATGGAGTAGGGAGAGAATCAACATGAAAGTCCACTATCTTCACACTACATGTACCTTGTGCTTTTATATTAGCCAATTGTTAGAGTCATAGTCAAGACTATCGCCAAATAGTTGAGACCTCGACTATTGGCAATTTAGTTGTGCAGGCCTATTTTGTACCCTTTGCTCACTGGCCTTGAAAATTAGTGTTGGATTGGAAGCTTGGCAAGCAACCCTTTATTAGGTGCTCTGGTGAAACAATTATTACAAATTTTAAAAAGCTGCTTTCATTTGACCATTTTCTACTATGAACCATTTTGTTATTATGCTAATTGTAATTGATTAATCGATTAAAGTAAATGAGAATGCAAACACTCCCAGAGGGGCCTATGATTGGCTATGAATTAGTAGCAATATTTCAAATAGTTAACGGCACAGACTGGATATAATACTTACAGGTAGCTTCTTGCCATTCAACACCACCTTGACACCCCACGATGCACCAGCAATGTCATATGCCCGCCTAGTCAGGAGCGCCACTGTGTCCTTGTCCAGGCTTGTCATCTTGAATTTCTCCAAGTCAGGATGGAAGGTCACCTCTGTGAAGTCGGTGCCATCAAAATCAGTAATTCTGGCTGTAGTCGTCTTGGTCATGTTGTTGGACCAAGTCTAAATATTCAGAAGAATTGGTAGAAAATTAATAATAAGGCCGTGTGTCTTGACTTGGGACCCTGGAAAAGTGGGAGGTGTGACACTTTGACTGAAAATGTCAACTTTTCTCTTTAATTAAACTATGAAGACAGCATCATAATCCTTCAAGTTTACATTCATTTGCAAGCTTATTTATTCTGCTTGAACATGATACCAAAAGATAATACGACATTGCTAATTAATTTTACGGACCAATAAGTTAACGAAGTGCAAAGTGGGAGGATCACGGACAAGGATCTTCGGACACGGTACAATGTAATCTCTATGGGAAAAATGAATTTTAAGAGGTACCAACTATGATCCACTTGAAATTTTTAGTAATTTAATATTGTGTGGTTAATAGATGTATTTGAATGGACTTATTAATAGTGCTGCTGTAATATTTTATGAATTTTACTTTAATTATACAGATTAATGACACTTAACGAGCTGCTAATTAAGAGTAAAACGATGATGCGACAAAAGCTCTGACATTCAGAAATTGTGTTGGGAGTTTGAACCACTGTAATAGAAGTCAAATATCCACCCCTCATTAATGCTGTATTTTAGAAGCAAGTAATTAATAAAGAATTAAACAAATTGTTGGCATGTAATGTTCTAAATTATTAGATTAATGACACTTAACGAGTTGTTAATTAGCAAAGGCTTAAATAATTTTGCCATCAAAAACGAGTCTGATCATTAGAAATTGTATGAACTACTTTGAAAAACTACATTGTCCTACAGGTCAAACATTATACTCCCTCTCATTTATGCAGTTATTGTTAAGCAATTAATAATATTTAATGCAACATTGTTTAATGTAACTGATAATTTAATTATCATAATCTAAGTCCAGGAACAGAGTTGACACAGTGTCAAGAACTAAAAGTATTGGCCCATAACAGATCCAAACACTCGAAAGCTCCGCTCTGTAGCATTTGTTAACTGTGATGGATAACTGAATGTCAGAGAGCTGTCATGTTATTGTATATGGCATGTTTATAAACTGATTTTCATGCTTGTAAGATTCACAGAATCAGACACCAGCAAAGATCAAAAGTCTTCTACATCTAAAGCACCAACAAAAAAGTGTCATTGAAATTGAAGAAATGGGAAACATTATTGCCAAGGATCAGTAATTGATACTGAATCATCAAGTGATTCATATGATTACCACTTGTTTAAAAGTTGCATCAGAAGGCATTATTACAGTCAATGAAGTAGCTTTTGTTCATTCTGACTATAATCATACATTAAAAATGTCGATTGCAGATCAAGCCAGGAAGCAGCAACTCCACGGCTATGGAATTTCACTCATAAATTATCAAGTGACTACAATTAAGAGAAGGGTGTTTGAAAGTAGATGAAAGACCAGCCATTGTACCAAAGCAAAATATTGTACAATATTATGTTGGTACATTGACCTTTCACAGAGCAAGAAAAAAGCAATTTATTGTGTCCTTCAAAATGCAGACCATGAAGACATTTTGTGTTCATTATCGCGACTGCGCTTTGATTCAGCTAGGATAAACAAGATGGGTAAAAACTGAGGAGTTATGCCTTGTATTTTTGATGTTTAGAGAGCATGTGTGTATAACCAGAAAGCACTCTGGACATGATTTTCCTAGACAAGTTATGCTGAAATAACAATGTGACGATTTTTACAGCAAATTTTATGAAGGTAATTTTCATCCTCATGTATCACGATTACCTTTATAGGGATACCTGTAAAACTATACATATTTAGAATGCTCTTACCTTGAATAATCCAA
This sequence comes from Amphiura filiformis, assembly GCF_039555335.1. Lineage (NCBI taxonomy): Eukaryota > Metazoa > Echinodermata > Ophiuroidea > Amphilepidida > Amphiuridae > Amphiura > Amphiura filiformis. Next base: position 18,820,484 of record NC_092633.1, on the reverse strand, counting down.
TTCTGGCATAGATTTTACTCTAGGATGTATCTCATCAGTGGACCAAATTTTTTGAGTCATAAAATTTTTATGGAAAAATCACCGATATTTGTACTTGTAACTTCTTAACCCTTACCCCTATCAAGAAAATAATGTCATTTTGAATTCCTTGGAGTAAAAGCTTCAAAAATATGTATACTTTTATTAGGGTGAGATGTTTAGTTCTTGCGAAGCAAACGTTTGAATCAAAAAAGGGGTAAATTTCTTGAATTTTGTCTGTGTCACGCAAAAGGTTCCCAACTTAAGACACACGGCCATAAGCAAAATCAAAGTTTCACAATCCATCTTAAAGGAGTGTTTCGTGATCCTAGCATCCTCTTTTTATGACACTTTTCAGTAGATATCCACGAAAAAAGCTTATTCCCAAAATTTCAGTTGATTCCGATTTTATGTTTACGAGTTATGCATGATTATGTGTATTATACTGCTCCATAGACAATGTGTTGTAATTTTGTTCTGGTATACCATAACGAAATTCAAATTTCATGATATCTTTGCTAAGCGAATTAATCTGCAAGAAATATTTTGTACATAAACATTATGTAGCCAGAGGTTTCCAGTGATATAAAAATCTCAACTTTTTTTTTTTTGAGAAATGTGGGGGGATGAGGCTGTGGATCACGAAATGCCCTTTTAAGGTAGTATGAACGGCTACGGTGTCATGCTCAGATTTGCTTGAAAATGATACAGAATGTGGAGATGGGTGAGAAAAACTCACCTGCCAATTTTTAATTTTTTTCTAAAAGAGCGTTTTTTGACTTATGTAATTTTTTGTGATTGGAAAACCCCATAGACTTTGCACACGGCATGTTTTTGGCATGTTGCCAAGTTCTTCAAATCAGCTTAATTTTTGAAAACAAGTAATTTGTTTAAATGCATAAATCTGGTTTTTAAATTGAAGGTGGAATGGGATTCTACCCTGTACTTGAGAAGTTCTTGGGCACTCAACTAAGGATTATGATATAGCTGAAATGGACCCACAGCCTGAGGATGGGCTGGGAGGTGGTTATAAAATGTGAAGTATGACCTGTTGGGAGTAAGATGAGATGGCACTCACTAGAGTTCCGCAAGCTCAGCCCTCTCAAAAGGACTTCTCTAGGGAAAGATCAAATCTTACTCATGTTTACCGACCTAGAGTACCAAGTAATTTCAAATAGTATGACCTGTTATTGAATCAATTCCAAGTATGACTGTATGAATGCACTCAGTCACTCACCTGCTTGAACTTCTTCTTGTATTCCTTACATGCAGTAGTCACTGTAAATTTGGTACTGAAGATGTTACACAGCTTGGCACCGTATCCATTACGTCCACCTGCAAAGCAACACAATTCATTATAAAAAGATGCAGGAAAGGAAGGATCGCAAGTATATAAGTAATGATAAATTAGAAGTAAATTTCAGTGAAATATTTAATCAGTTTGTGCATTCTGTTGAACGTAGCATTAGAAATTAGACCTGAATAAGCTTAAATTTTGCCTGTTGTTGCAAAAGGCCATTTTCTTCTTGGAATTTGAATTCCATGAAATTTCTCTTGTTTTCTGGGCTCTAGCCTTACTGCCTACCTGCCATGTACTGATGGCAGTGTTGTACATTTCCTCTTGTTGATGAAACCAGTGGCTATTTGAGCATATCTGACAGGTGTGATTATAGTATTCAAGTGTACTCTAAATGTACTTAAGCTTGCATCACTTGATAATGGAAGTACTGACCTGTGACTTTCTTTTCTGAATCGTCATAGTTACTTGATGTCAGCAGGTGACCAAAGATGAGTGCTGGAACGTACATCTTCTCTTTTTGATGCTCAACCACAGGAATACCTTTACCATTGTTCCAGATGCTGATGGTATTGTTCTCCCTGAACAAGCAAACCAAATAAAACTGTTATTGTAATGACATTTTTTGACCTTAAATATAAATCACTGATCTTGGAATAAATTTGCTTGCAATATGACATCCAGTCTAATTTATAATACCACAAGCATAGCTGGAAACCCACTGGAGTAACCACATCGGCACATCCCCATATTTTCCTTTCCAATGTCATCTAAACAGATACATACCAAATATATAATTTACAAGGTAAAACAACATTGATTGAATCAAAGGGAAGCCACATATTGGAATTCACCGTTTCCCAGGAAAGGGGTAAAATAGTATGTACAGGATAGTCTTACAATTAGGATCTTGGTTTTCCCTACACCACCCAAAATGCCGTACATTAGCAGGACTAAAACTGGTCAATGAGACTCTCACTTCCACATCTGTTTTACAGGTACTGGTTTTAACTAGGCTCTGCCAGTGCAACACTTACGGATCAATGGTGACCTTGATCATGTTCATCTTGGGGTCCCTTTGCTTGTTGTCAGCAGCATTCACTGAAGAACACAAAAAAGAATCACAACAATAATTCCTATGGCAATACATGTATACACAAGTCACAAGAATGATGGAATCTCTATTCATGAATATGATGATTAATTGATACTCCTCTAATTTTCACTCTCTAAGGAGCACAACAAATTTACATCCTTGTTTTCAATCAAGTTTTTTTTTCTAAAAAGATCAAGACTGGAATGAAATGGCTTACCTAAGATTTCATCAAATATTTTGAAGAGGCCAGGTACATAGGTGATCTCACGGTTGACCATGTTGCCTTCTTCCTCCACTACCCACATAGCCTACAGGTATAAAATAAATAGCAGTAATGTTATAGATAAGCAGTGACATTTGTTACTCTCATATGAGTCCTGGCAGAAGAGTGAATGTTGTCGTTGCTGCGTTTTTACGAGGCAAATTTCCATTCCGGGAGCCTCATACTTAATGTAGATCAAATCTGTTGATATTTTCCTTTTAAAAAATAAGTTTTTTTGCAAAAAAAATAGGCGCCGTAAGGGGAGCTGACAGCACCTACCTGCGTTACAGCCTCAGTGGACCCAATATATGTATCCGGACGAAGAAGAATGTGCTCCAACTGCGTTTTCTTCTGATAGATACGTTCAACTGACAGACGTTTTTTACCTCCCGCCTTCTTCTTTGGTTGATCTTCGTCGTCCTCAAACATCAGCGGCGCATCTGATTTGGCATCCTTCTTATCCTTCATGTTGTCAACCAAAGTCTGCACAGTAATCAAAAGCAGAATAAAAAACTTGTTAGGCCCTTCGCACTTGATTATTAGTTTCCTGTTAAAGGTGACTTTTAATTATTAATTATCTTTTATTTTCTTTATTTAGTTTGAACTATTACAAGCAACTATTGACTCATTTTGACTAGAGCGGGCATTTAATTATTTTACAACAATATTTGATTTTATTAATAAGTGAAGGTGGAGTTGTACTCTTTGTTTATTCATCATTATTGTTGATATTATTAAAGTCAGAAAATGGCAAGTAGAAGTAGTTGAAAGTTATTTTAAAGGAGAAAATTAGAAATAAAAATAAAATAATTAATTATTTTGAGATTTTCAATTTTGGACGCGGGCGGTAAACAGGAAACTAATAATTAAGTGCGAAGGGCCTTACTTGAAATGATTCAACACTTCTTTGTATACAAAGTGCATGGCAATGGGCTTAAAAAGGTAAAGAAATGCTTTTTAAATACCGGTAATTATCTACAACTTTGATGGGAAACATTTTTTCCTAATTAATTATACATCTCATTTGCATAACTCCAAGTTGAAATATAGGCGGGCGCGGACATCCGGGTGCTTAGCAACAAATTGAGCTTAAATTCCCTAGCAACAAGTGAGTCAAAATAAAAACATTTCATGCACGCACTCAACGTACTCGTAGGCGTCACGCACGCAATGCGCAGTAGGCGCAATGTGCAGTGGTCTTTAGGAATTAGTCACTGTATCCTATGAATACAGGTTGGATTGTTAGATATTTGACACATACGTAGGTGGAGGGGTTAGCGTTTTAGCGAAAGGACTTTCGTAAATAGGACTTCATCAAACTTTTGGGTTGTTCCCTAAGACTAAGAAACAAATCAATATAATGAACAAGTTTGAAAATACAACATAGGTCTACTTGGGTTGAAATTAAAATCACTGTTTCGAGAAAAAGAGCTTTAAAGTTTGAACACTTGACGTTTTTCTTTTTGAATAAAATAAATTATTAAACAGATCTAATGTCTTAGAAAATATAAAAATCTCATTATTTGGTGGCATGGTGGTGATTTTAGGATGTCACCAATGGAAAGAGCGCCCTCACATTACCCATGATATGGATTTATCTCAAAATGTCCAAATTTCAGTTTAGATCGTTTTTAAATCAGGGCCGTATAGGTGTAATTACCTCCTTCTGCTCCATTTCAACAACTTTTTACGCCAAAAACCATGAAAATCTTACCTAAAAAATGGACCTCAAAAAACTGAAAAATTAGGGGCTTTCCCCAAAACAAACCCCGTCGTGTTTGGTATGAGTGCAAAGGTCACAAAATTACCCACAAAATTATGACATCATCCAGGTAAGTCTCGTGGAGTCTCGTGGATAAATCCAAATCGAGATTTCGTGAATTTCAAGCAGACGAAAAAATGGCGTCCCGTTGATCGAGTTGCTACGGTCGTAACTCCTGAACTTCAACAAGTTCATGACATTAAAAAACATCTAAGTTAGGGCCTAATGTTCTTTTTTTGTGGAAAACTTTACATAATCATGATAATCGGAAAATTCCATCTTTAAACTCTGTAAAAATAATTCATGAATTTCCTATTGTATTTGGAGTTTTGAAAGGATGAGAAATGGTGAGTTGCTTTCACTAAGTTTCACACACAAACAAACTGTCAAACAGATACAAATGCGTAAATCATCGTATGCGCTGCCGCTGATCTCGCTACTTGTACTGGTTGTACTTGTAAAATAACATTTAAGGAATCTGAATCGGGATCGGATCGGCCCGATCTGCTAATTTTCAGATCGGAGATCGGCAGATCCGATCTTGGGTTGGATCGGCCAACACTAGAAACTTGCATAGCAAACTGACCAGATTGTATAGCAAACTGCTATGCGATACCGGCTGTTGACAGTACATACATTCAACACTGTCTTGTATGATTGCATATTGATATTTTATAATCATGACATGACAATGACAAACAAGAAACTATTTTTTTACTTTTTAAAATCTATGTGGCTTTTTAAGAAATGCCTACCTTAAGAGGTCTGGAATTCGCCATGGTTTAAAAAGGAAATTATATCATATACATTTAAAATAACCAATAAAAATCCGAGTGATTCTGTCTTCGCGATCTCAGGCCGGCCTTCGCGCGATCACTTCAAAACACAAACTGCCAAAATTCGGAAATAAATAAACCAATCATATGACCGCATTCATACCACGTGATCTGATATCCACAAAAATCTCGCGAGATCGGCAATGGGGAAAAACATGGGACAATGAAAGTGAAAAGTTAGTTTCAGAAAAAGTGACTTACCACCCACTGCAAATTTCCTTTCCCCGATCCTGCATCGCCATTACCTTCTCCAGAAGACATTTTGTTCACTTCGTGATTTTTGGCTTGAAAGTGCTTAATGAAAAGAGTTTTACAACGTCGACAAAAATGTTGATCAGCTGATTCAATTACAATGCAAATTCAATGTGTAGCGGACACTGATTTCCATCAAAAGTAAATCGTTGATTTCGGCGAGTTCTTCCACTAAATGAGCCGCCTGGCTTAATCCAAATATTGTTATTTATGATATCATCGTCAATTTCTAAAAGATCTTCAAATAACCCTCAAATTAAGAAACTGACGTTAAATTACGTTCAGTGTGCAATCTGCACAGTGCTCTCAATGTGAAGAGCAAGACCCACATTGGCATTGTGTAAGAAAGACTCTGATTGGTCAAACGCTTTTTCAGATTACTCAAGAAATGGATAATTTTCAGATTAAACCTCCCAAAGATGAAAGGAGGAAACTACAGATTTATATGAATTAAACTTCTGCTTAGTGATTACTGATCAAAATACACAAAAATCATTGTAAGTAAATGCAATTTGCATTCCAACAAATGTGTCCTTGGAAATCCGACCAATGGCCATCATCGTTTTACTTGACGAACCGTACCTTTAAACTTGTTGCCAATTCCAGGATTTTAGCGCCCAAAATGCCAGGTGCGCGTTCTATTGCCGACACCTATGGCAAGCAAATAGCACTACATCCGTAGGCATTTTTGTTACTTTTGTTCCCTTTGTAATAATTTGCGTGTCAATTTGTTTGCGGATAAATTTATTGATATTTAAAAAATTTTAATTCCATGTTTGATAATAATAAATTTCATTTAAGTATGAATGCTAACGATCATGATACAATTATTCATGTAGGCCTAGTTGCTATAATAAATAATTATGATCTACATCTGGTTTCGTTTGCCCAAAACGGATCGCAAGAGTTGGAGAACTTCACTTGTAGTCGCCTGCTCCGCAGCCCGAATGATGATGATACTTAATTCACAGTACCCCTTCCATGCACAACTTTTGTCTCATGATTTCATTCGATTGATTCTGAGGTTTTACCCATTTCTCAAACAAACTTTTCCTATTTCGAGCTATTTCGCTTGCCGACAGGAGTATTTAAGACAAGTTGCGTTTAAATCGTGCATATTAAAAATAATAGCTAATAATGGCATCTGTGCGTGAGATATTTGACATTTAAAGCCATATTATAACATTTTCAAACAAAAAAGATTAGTATTTCTTTGCCATGAAATGTTAGTCTTTACTGTCAGATATATCCCCTTTTATTTTTGAGCCGAACAACTACGGCAAAGCAAAGAAAATTTGAATTTACTACCAGCGCACATGTCGCCAATACGTATACCACTCCTTCGGTCATGTTGTGGTACGACCCTTTGAGCTCAGTGTGGGCCTATTCAATATTGAGAGCACTGAGCACACTCTAGACTACCCCGTAGTCCACTTGCCCATTGTGCATACTCTGGATATTGTATTTAAGCTTAAAACTCTGATTTAATTAATGTGTGCACAATTGATAGATTTTCACATCTGATCTTTTCAGTCACCCTACTCCCTCTGTTTGTTAGCTTCCCAAGTTTTTAATTTTTAACCTGGAATTTCGCGATTAATAAACTGGCAGATTCTAAAATCAGAATTGTTCAGTACTGAAGTGCCAATACAATTATGACATTATGATATGTTGCATTCAATAATATAAGCCACTTTACTTTTACTGTCACTAATATAATTATATTAACTTTTTCATAACAATTTTATACTAGTATTTTGATGTATTAAATATCAGTATAATTTCGAGTTCAACTGAATGCTTTCATCATGATTAACATGCTTTTATTTATCAAAAATAGACTATGGCATAGTCTAAGCACACTCCAAATTCCAAGGATTTAAAATAAATCCTAAGGGATTGTGATTAACCAATCTTTAAAGGAGGATTTCGTGATCCTAGCATCCTCTTTTTATGACATTTTTCAGTACATATGCATGAAAAAAGCTTATTCCCAAAATTTCAGTTGATTCCGATTTTGCGTTTGCGAGTTATGCATGATTACGTGTATTACACCGCTCCATAGACAATGCGTTGTAATTTCGTTCTGGTGCACCAGAATGAAATTCAAATTTCACGATATCTTTGCAAAACGAATTAATCTGCAAAAAATATTTTGTACATAAATATTATGTAGCCAGAGGTTTCCAGTGATATAAAAATCTCAACTTTTTTTGAGAAAAGTGGGGGGATGAGGCTGTGGATCACGAAATGCCCATTTAATATTTAAAATTAAAATCTAAAAGATTGATTTTAAATCTAAAATCACTCCCGAGGAAAAAAGATCCCAAACCAAAAAATCACCCTTTAGCGCCCTGTAGGACTACTAGAGCTGCAGGCTATATGCTATAATGGAGCCATTTCAATATTATAATCATAGAATCATTTCGTGCACTATCTGCATTTATATCGTCATCCTCTGGCCACAAGGATTCAGAAAAAGAATTACTTTGACTTATCTATGACGTATGGTGAGCCTGTGAAAGAATTATATGCCCCTCCCCGTGCAGCCAACTGATTATGATGGTGACGTATGGCTTCTTTTCTTTTCTTTTTGTCGAAAAATCATGAAATTTTGAAGAAAGTTAATACTTGATTCGATTATAGGTAGAAAACAATTGATATTTGTACTTCAATTGATTATTGTATAAATAAATCATGTCACAATTAATCTAATGCTGTGTAGGCCTACTTTTTAACACTCGCAGATAGCTGCAGATGACATTTCAATCATTCAAATTGAGTTTTAAAAAACTGCCAAAGCTTAATTTGAAACAGCATTATTTTTTGCCTAATAAACTGATGGAATATATGACGGTTTATTATTAAATCTTAGATTTGGTCAGAAATGCATCATATATATAGGCTTATTTTTTATTCAAATACATTACACAAGGCTTGATTAGTGTAAAATCTCAGTAGATTCTAGGGCGGGCTCGTGAGAAAATCCAGATCTACACTCTTAGAAAAGGGTTCAACTTAGAACCTTTTTTGTCCTGTATGTAGAACCCTAAGCAGTGATACTTGTTTTGGTTCTACAAAGAACCCAATTGAAAGTCAATGGGGTTCTTTGTAGAACCAAAAAAGTTCTGTAGCCAAGAAGAACCTTTAAGGAGCCTTTAAGAAAGAACCCTCAAAAGGTTCTAAGTAGAACAGAAAAAATGTTCTTTATCCAAGAAATTGATTTTTTTATTACCAAAAAGGGTTAGCACTACTTTGTACTTTTCTTAACTTTGTGATGAGTCCCTGAATGAATGAATTAGAATGTCCCTAGGCATTTATAGAACTTTTTAAGGTTCTTTTTAGAACCTTATTACCGCTTAGGGCTCTGCATACAGGACAAAAAAAAGTTCTAACTTGAGTTAGTTCAGAAAACCCGGTAAAGCATATTCAGTAACTATAGTTACTGAATCTCGTTGATAAACTTTAGTATCACGAACATTTTCCACTTGATAAAAAATTACGGTAGGCTACATGGGATGGCGCTCTGTGATGGTGTCCGAGGCCAAGGACAACCCTCCGAGGCCAAGGACTTTTGTCTCCGAGGCCAAGGCCAAGGACCAAGGACTTTCATAATAATGAACCATACTAAACCACGCCCGATCGGGGTGTCATATTGTCGTCAACATAAGGCAATTTTATATACACTTTAAATAACGCTGCACAGTAAGCCTATTTATAGAACTTTATATAAAATAAACATGCCTAAAATGGGCTCGTTATCCTAGTTTCAACCAACAAAACCCAAGTAGACCTATGTTGTATTTTCAAACTTGTTCATTATATTGATTTGTTTCTTAGTCTTAGGGAACAACCCAAAAGTTTGATGAAGTCCTATTTACGAAAGTCCTTTCGCTAAAACGCTAACCCCTCCACCTACGTATGTGTCAAATATCTAACAATCCAACCTGTATTCATAGGATACAGTGCCGTCGCTATGGTGGATGGAGGTGCGACCATAGACTGTAGAAATTTATTTTCTACAGTGCATGGTGCGACAATGCTAGGATATTGATCACGTTTATGGAAGAAACATGTATTCTATTTTATTTTAAAATATTTTCTTCCTTCTACCTTTTTTGGCACGAAAAAATTAATTAGGACTTGCTGGATTTTCAAATAAAAAAGAATCAAAGTGCGGCACAGCTGCTGCGCTTACAAAATTAACTTACAAGTTGCAGGTTGCGAGTACTGCACACTATATTGATTTAAAATCATTTTGAAGCAACCACTGTAAAATTTCAATATCGTAGGCCTACTTCAGAAAATACTAAAATTTTAAAACTATATATTAAATCCTTAAAAAAGATCATCTTTGACCGATGTTTTAACTTTTTTTTACAAATGTAATCTGACTTTTCGACCCCCTCTCCCTCCCTAATGGAAGGACTTTCGTTAATAGGACTTCATCGAACTTTTGGGTTATTCCCTTATCTAGACAAGTATTGAAGATTACACTATAACACACTTTATGTGTGTTTGATCCGCATATCTACCATTTTAATGTCAAAAGCTAGACAGTTAAGTGGTATATGACAAAGCAGCCAAAAATGGGCACTGATCTATCTTAAGATCAAACACAGCAAAATGTACGGTAGCTGATGAGATTAATAATTAGATAAAATTCATTTGATCACAGTTAATCGAAACACCTCATACAGTAGCGTCCAATGAGTTTCTTAAAATATCTAAAGAACCTCTTGTGTCTATTCGATATTCCTATTTTAGGAATCATATTGGCTGAGTGGAATCTTAATATAAAACCACATATTTGGCCTCCATAGTAGCTCATAGTCTCCATGTACATGTTTTGCAAAGAGCAAAGATGATACATGTAGTTAAGAGTGCACCAAAATATTGACATACTTTTTTGCATTTCAATCAGGTACAATAAAAAGCTATCCTTGTCATGTTTCTCTAAAAAGTTTTAATTTATAACTAAACAGCAGATTGTATACTCTTTCACTCTTTAAACATTTGCCTGTATTTTTGATGATTTGCCTGTCCTTGTCGGGTCCTTGTTGTCGAGGACCAATGACTTTGAGGTCCGAGGCCAAGGCCAAGGACTACATGTCCGAGGCCAAGGACTACATGTCCGAGGATCAAGGACTTCAAAACCTGTCCTCGAGGAGTCCTCGAGGCCGAGGACAGTATTCGAGGACTATATAACACTGATGCTTCACGTGTCGAGGAGCTTCGAGGGTCGATAACATCTGCTAAGGCGCGTGAAAGTCGATTCCGAGTTTATCGTCCCCCGCCCGCGTCACTTTTTGGAAACCAAAAACACCCGCGTCAAATTTTCAAAAATGCCAAAATAATTCATTATTTTCAAAGTCATCAGTGTTTTCACCAGTTTTAGCAATTGGAAACATATATTTTTGTTAGTAAAACATATAAATTCATAACTTGGAAGCAAAACCAGGCTCTTTTCTAACTTTTCTAGTCCCCTATCCATATAAAAACATGTTTATAAATAACATGTATGATTGTAGCTTTAAATCAACACGCATTTTAGGTCAATAATGAAATCTGATGAAATAATGAAAAATGAAATATGAAAAAGTCACCTCACCAACCTGGGAAAAAAAAGGGACGATAAACTCGGAATTGACTTTCATGGGCCTAATATACCTCATGACTGTTCCTCTCAATACTAAAAACTCTAAAAAGCTCTAAAAGGCCGCAACTGTCATACGGTATTGCACTATAGAATGCTTAAAGCCATATTATAACATTTGCTGAGGAAGACGCCCTCACTGAATTATTAAAATTCCTTTTTTACACGATTAAATTGTACTTTATTAAACCAATATACCCTGCATAAATCAAGACTCTAGGTGCTGTATAGTTTTCTCAAAATCCGAGATTTTGAATAAATGAACGCCGAATCCGGCGCTTTATTATTACGATGGAATAATTAGTCGAACGCATACACGATGTTCATAAACACACACATGACAGAGTACGTACACGGCGTGCGGGACGGTGATATATACACAACAAAGGAGCTACACTGTGTCCACTCTGAAGTACAAAGTCACAATGCGAGCGTATAATATAAGTGCGTAATTCCAGTGCGCAGTGCTGCGTCTCTGGTCTCTGCTGCAGGTATGCGTGCCTTCAAAGTCGGCACAATGCGTGCGTCCGCGTCGGTACTTTGTACTTCTACAGAGTGGACTGACTAATAGGTAGTAGGCCTACACTCTAAATTACAAGGATTTAGAAATAAATCCTTAAGACTGTAGTTAGGGACCAATCAATTTTAGATTTAAAATAAATCTTATAGATATGAATTGTAAATCTAAAAGATTTAATTTTAAATCTTAAAGATTTAATTTTAAATCTAACACTTGATTGGTCCCTAATCACAGTCCCTTGGGATTTATTTTAAATCCTTGAAATTTAGAGTGTAGTTTGGCCTCAGTACTGATATAACAAGGCGGTTCTCGAACCACGAGTCTCGCCTGCTTTTGTGACCGCCTGCTTTTGCGATAACTGTTGGTAGAGAGGTAAATGAATTTGGCGGTTATCGGCTGGGCACGATTATCTGGCCGATGGTAACTGTACCCACCAAGTTTCATGCCCATGCAACAGTTTTTACTAATATGACCTCAGATGACCCCTCGTGGCCCTGAAATGACCTTCTAAAATGTTGGCTCTAAATGTTGACTGTACCCCTCGTGCTAAGTTTCATGCCCATATGACAGTTTTTACTAATTTGACCTCAGATGACCCTGGTGGCCTCGAAATGACCTTCCAAAAATTTGGCTTTAAATGTTGACTGTACCCATCAAGTTTCATGCCCATACAAGTTTTTACTAATTTGTCCTCAGATGACCCCTGGTGACTCCGAAATTACCTTCCAAATATTTGGTTTTAAATGTTGACTGTACCCACCAAGTTGCATGACCATACGACAGTTCTTACTAATTTGACCTCAGATGACCCCTGGTGACCCCTGAAATGACCTTCCAAAAATTTGGCTTTAAATGTTGACTGTACCCACCAAGTTTCATGCCCATCCGACAGTTTTACTAATTTGACCTCAGATGACCCCTGTTGACCCCAAAATGACCTTCCAAAAATTTGGCTCTGTTGACTGTACCCACCAAGTTTCATGTCCATCCAACAGTTGTTACTAATTTGACCTCAGATGACCCCGAAATGACCTTCCAAAAATGTGGCTTGAAATGTTGACTGTACCCACCAAGTTTCATGTCCATACGACAGTTTTTACTAATTTGACCTCAGATGACCCTTGGTGACCCCAAAATGACCTTCCAAAAATTTGGCTTTAAATGATGACTGTACCCACCAAGTTTCATGCCCATACGACAGTTTTTACTAATTTGACCTCAGATGACCCCTGGTGACCCCAAAATGAACTTCCAAAAATTTGCCTTGAAATGTTGACTGTACCCATCAAGTTTCATGCCCATAAGAGTTTTTAATAACTTGACCTCAGATGACCCCTGAGTGACCTCGGATGACCCCGTAATGACCTTCCAAAAATTTGGCAAAACCAAAGAACTATTTCATCAAAGTAATAAATCAAAACAGAAAGATGCTTCCTTAACGAGTTATCACTCATTGAAAGTGCTACTTTGCTATACTTTACATGGAAAGCGACTATCTTAAAGTCGTCATATTTCCTTAATTACATGACCGATCAAGCTGTTATTGGGATATGTGATGCACAGTTGAAAATTAATTATTAAAAGATTTGGTGACCTCAGTTGACCTTTGACCTTGTATGTGACCTTTGACCTCACGAAATTGGATAAAGTATGTTGCGCTGAAAAATCAAATTTGGCAATACCAAAGAACAATTTCATCAAATAAATCAAAACAGAAAGATGCTTCCTTAACGAGTTATCACTCATTGAAAGTGCTACTTTGCTATACTTTACAAAGAAAGCGACTATCTTAAAGTCGTCATATTTCCTTAATTACATGACCGATCAAGCTGTTATTGGGATATGTGATGCACAGTTGAAAATTAATTATTAAAAGATTTGGTGACCTCAGTTGACCTTTGACCTTGTATGTGACCTTTGACCTCATGAAAATCTAATCAGGTCGAGTACCTCTGGCCACGCAACTCCCCACCAAGTTACGTCACTGTACCCCATACGGATCTCCAGATAATCTGTTCACAAGGTATTTTGCTTATTACGCATATATTATGCAAATTAGGTACTTAATTACCATATTTTATGCTCAAAATCTAATCAGGTCGAGAACCTCTGGCCCCGCTACTCCTCACCAAGTTACGTCACTGTACCCCATACGGATCTCCAGATAAGCTGTTCACAAGGGTTTTTGCTTGATACGCATCAAATACGCATAAATTATGCAAATTAGGTACTTAATGAGCATATTTTGCGCTGAAAATCTAATCAGGTCGAGAACATCTGGCCACGCTACTCCCCACCAAGTTACGTCACTGTACCCCATACGGATCTCCAGATAAGCTGTTCACAAGGTTTTTTTTGCTTGATACGCATCAAATACGCATAAATTATGCAAATTAGGTACTTAATTAGCATATTTTGCGCTGAAAATCTAATCAGGTCGAGAACATCTGGCCACGCTACTCCCCACCAAGTTACGTCACTGTACCCCATACGGATCTCCAGATAATCTGTTCACAAGGTATTTTGCTTATTACGCATAAATTATGCAAATTAGGTACTTAATTACCATATTTTGCGCTCAAAATCTAATCAGGTCGACACCCTTTGGTCATGCTACCCCCTATAAAGTTTCATCATCATAGCACTTACGGTTCTCAAGATAACGCGTTCACAAGCTTTTTCCGAACGCACACACGCACACACGCACACACCTTCCCGACTTGTGTATAAAGCGGGGACACTCACATACATTGTGTGTTTTTATCGATACACCGGGGACAAAATGGCCGATTTCAAAAAAAATTTTGATGGAATAATTGACCATTTGGGGTCATGACCCCACACCTGTGTAGTGTCCCCGGTTTTTTTATTGCATTTTAAAGCTTTTTAGCCACGGGATGCAGGTGGTATAGTCTCTACAACCGGGGACGTCCCCGGTTGGCAGATGTCCCCGGTTGTGTGATTAAACACACGAAAATGTCCCCGGAAGTGAGCATTTTCAGGCGCACACGCACCCCCGCACACACACACACACACACACACGGACACACACACACCATAGTGATTACTAAGTCTCTCCCTGAACATTCAGGCGAGACAAAAATGGATCAATTGAATTGAGCCCATATTTATTGGTCGAGCTATGAGTTTTAAAATATTGGACGCTACGTCTCGTCCAATATCATAACCATGATAACGTAAGGAGTTGAGCTTGCAATAGAACCTCTCTTATTTTCAGTGAAAACTCTCTAAAAAACAACCCCGCAGTTTGGAGCCATTTGGCTTGCCATACCTGTCTGTGCGCTAATTATATCTGGGCGTTGACTGGGCGTATTTTCTGGCAAAACTGGCAGCAAATGATTACTTGTCAAAAAACAAAACATAAACACGCCGGAAAGTGACCGTGTCTGTAAGGCAAGCTGCTGGTCTGTTCAATAACATCATAAGATTATGTGTTTTAGGTGAAAGAAAACTACAGAAAAAGCATGGCTGGAGCTGCACTAAAACGCCTGATGGCTGAATATAAACGTGAGTTTGACCGACGTATTGTACTGTCACTCATGCAGATCATGCACATGCACTGTAATTTAAATCAACTTGACTTGAATATGGGTGACTGTTGCATGGTTGTTATGTTATAGTAGGAATTCCAATTGAATGAACGCAGCTTTCAGCAGCTGTACTCGATCCAACCGCGATCGTATATCCCGTATTTCAAATTACAACACGAACGCACGACCTTGGATACAATGCTAACCAATCACGAGTGCGTTGCCATGGTTGGATTCACTTCTGCGTTACTCACGCACAGTTGCACACGCTGGCGTACATCGCGTAGTGTACGCAATGATTCGTCACGCTATTGAAAGCTGCGTTCATTCAATTGGAATTCCCACTATAGTTGTCCACCTCCAACTTAGTTTCGTCATTACAGACATTGATATAATATTGGATGGCTGAGCACGATCTGATACCATAACATACCGTAAACGTTCGCCTAATGGCGCTATGGAGTTCATGGAAATGAGAGAGCGCCATCCCTGTAAAAGCCGACTATTATCACTGATCATTAAGGGTATGTGTAGTTAAAGGATGCAACCTATCGACACATATAATTATGAACAAGATCGAACAAACTTGTTCATGATAATGCGGTAATCATTCACCTGATACGTTGTAGCCCAGTGAGCAGAGCATTAGACTATAGTGCGAGGATAAAGAGAACTTGTGGAGAAGATTGATGGTTCGAATCTCATGCAGTATTTTCTGACAGATTATAATGTCTGTCAATGTTTTTTTCTGGTTTGAGGAAATTTTATTCTCTATTTTCTTGATTTTATCTTTAACATTGTTTATATAATTTTATTATTTTATCTTGTATGTGTCTTTTTTCATGATTCTTTGTTTTTATCGTTTCATTTTAGAGTAACTCAATCCATTCAATCAAATGTTGTAATGAACCTATTTGATTGTATTTCTTATATGTGTGAGAGCGAACTGTCGCGTGCGACAAGTCTTTCAATTCGCATGAGTGTCCTTGCCTATGCATCAGTGGTCATAAGAGTACGGTATATCATTTTATTCGAAATGGGGGGGTCCCAAATATACGAGGTCATAAAGTCTTGGAAAGAATAATATGTGGGGGTCATAAAATGTTTTATGACCAAAATATAGGGAGTCACACGATGACCACAGAAAGTGTGTTATTTTATTCAAAAAGACTGATTTCAATACAATTTTGGGGTTTGGGATCATAACATTTTTGTTGCCGAAATAGGGGTGCGCAATTTTATTGGCGCAGACTTTTTGTAAATTTGGGACCCCCCTTCTGAAAAAAAATGATAGCCCTCTAAGAGGATTCAAAAGATAACCTCTGCCCCAATAATCCCTAGCTATATTTGTTTGAAACTGTTCCACGGAGGATGTATCATAATAGGCTCAGTCTTCAAATGATATAAATAAAATTTGAATGAGTGAACGAACAAAATCATACAACGACCAACTGAATAGAGGCTGTGCATATGACTTATCATCCCGTAAATATGGCGGACTACTCAAATGCATTCAACAAAAGCATGATTGCATCTACCGCGACAGTTCGTCTCACACACATAACAAAATGCACTACGATCAAATAGGTTGATGACAACATTTGATTGAATGGACTGCACTGCGCCATGATTACGGGAAGAAACCGGTTCAAATCCTTTGTTTGGAGCCAATCGATAAATAAAGGCCTCTATAGCTATCATTAAATACTGGCTAGGATTCCACAACACAATGAGAACATGTTATAAGGCGCTTTGGAATGCACACAATACCCCAATGGCTTTCCATATTATGTGCACTCAACAACTATTCAGTATCGAAGCCCGGTATCGAAGTTACGTAATGTTACTATGTCAACGGGATCACGCGCTTAAGTAATGAACCACGATCGAAACAATCAGTACACAAAAAAGGCATACCAAAATAGCGTGATCGCAATGATCGCCATACAAACAGTGCTTGGTTCCGATACCATCACGGAGTTACGTAACTACTTCGTGGTCTGATATGATCAATGGTCTGATCTACTTGGGATCGATCCTTTTAAGAAAAGAAAAAATAGCTGATCATTTATAATGCATAAATGAATAAAGTAATGCAGTTACACAATTTGAAACATTGAGGCCGTTCTATTTTTCAAAGGTCATTTAACTGTTAAATGTAGTGGAATATATCACGCATTGATAGGTAGCAGGTGGAGCAAATTTTGTCAGCGGTTTTTGTTGCCGTTTGTTCGCAGTGCCTATTTATCTTAAAAAAATAAGAAAATTAAAATTAAATTAAAAAAAATTCACAATATTCGTTGGTAAAATGGGGACAAAATCCAAAAACATTTCTTGACCCTTCTTCACATAAAAGTGGGGGCAGAAATCAAGATTCGAACAAGTACCATTCACCGACTGAGCTAACGGGTCAGACAATAGAAGGGTGTAATTTTGAACTGAAGAATATTAAAAAAAAATATGAAGAAATTACAATGTTATAAAAGATTTACCAAAATGAGTTGGGTATAATGTATGAATCGATTTACAAATTAAGTCCAATGGCACTTTGAGAAAGAATACCTGAAGAAACCCCAAAACATTTGCTGCTCTAGCAACTAACCTAGTGACCTAAAGTATTGGGTCATGTCACGATATTTTTTTCTGAGGCATTATGTCCAGGTTGCTCAATTTAACATACACGTATCCTTAATGCTGTTGAGATTTTACAAGGATGGCGCTTCCACATTTCTAAGAATCCAAAAGCGCCATTAGGCGAACGTTTATGGTATCGGATGAGTCATAAAAATATCGGACAAGCCAACGGCGAGTTTGATATTTGTATGACGAATCCGATATGTTATGGTATCAACCGTATCATGCATGCGAAATAAGCCATCCAATATTTATTATCATTATTAGGTTTTCTTAAGGGGGTACTACACCCCTGGCCAATTTTGTGCCTATTTTTGCATTTTTCTCAAAAATTATAGTGCATTGGTGACAAGTAAGATATGTATATTATAGGGGCAAGGACTACAACTACTGCACTGGAAATTTTATTTCAGCACGGACAACAGCTGTGGAGTTACAGTCAAAAATGAGGGAAAACCAATATTTGATCAATAAATCAATAACTACTTGCCTTGAGTCGCTGAATTTTCAGTGCAGTAGTTGTAGTCCTTGCCCTATAATATACATATCTTACCTGTCACCAATGCGCTATAATTTTTGAGAAAAATGCAAAAATAGGCACAAAATTGGCCAGGGGTGTAGTACCCCCTTAACTCCATAACCCTGAAAACATAATGACTGTTATCATACTGACATTTTTTCATAATGGTGCACAGTGACATCGCCCCGATATCTTCATAGTAGAAATCGCCATGGTAGGTTGAATCCACAGCCACCCATGACCATTTTATTCGGACCTTATGAGATGCATATTATTAGAAGTGACCTGACTAAGGCTACTGACATAGACGGGTAATTGATTTCTCACTCTGTGAGCAAGCTTGTATACGACATTGCGGTCAATGGTTATACTCTCTCCACTTGAGTGAGTGCCGCTATAGCCTGCTGCGCAATGTAGTCCATTGGCATACAGTGCCAACATAATATAAAATTGAGAGTCTTGGTCAAATTTTGAGTTCAAAGCGCACGGCCAATTTTCAAAGCGCACGCTAACGACTATAATATCTGTTCAACACGTATTTTCAAGTGTATGAGACCACATCTGGTTTCTTGAGAAAAATTCATTTACGGGAGATATTGATCATTTTCTAACTCAGTATCCGAAGATTTTCGTCTGATATCAAAATCGTGCATAGCAATTCACGTGTATCGATCCCGTGTATTCATTTTAATGTCACTGCTGCACCAAATAATTATTAGCCAGGCGATGTCGGTGTGTGGTGGATATTCTTCAGAAGGTCGCTATGTGACACTATCAAATGCCTTCTCATAATCAAGCAGTGCCAGGGCGATTTTGCATCTTGTTGTCCACAGCGGTGTGAGAGTTCCTCTTTTCAGCTGATTACCTCTTTTTTGCTGACGCACACGTACATATGAATTAACGTGAATATGAGTTGGAACTTTATTGATGCGCGCAGTAACAATAGCCAAATACTGTTCGCCTTATTATAAGCCAAGCTAACTTTAGCAACTCTGTGTATGAACTAACTGCCATGTTTTATACATAATATTGTTGACAGAACTGACGTTAAACCCTCCAGAAGGTATTGTTGCTGGACCGATAAAGGAAGAAAACTTCTTTGAATGGGAAGCTCTCATAATGTGAGTTACATAATTTGTAATTAATATCAGAATATATTGGAGAGCTAAATTCTAAAAATACATACATGTAGAATATAGATGGTACCGTAATAGAAAATAATGGACTGATTCTATAACTCTAGATTTTTTATAAAATTTTATAACCCCCAAAAAATTCATGACATCTGATAAATATTTATAACTAGTTTTGTTTCATAGCTGACTCACCCTCTCTCCATCTGTAATGTAACTGGAAGTGGGCCAAATGTGTTTAAGAGCATAGAAGGAGTGACATCAACAGTTATAACCCCTGGCCGGGGATTTTCTGGGTAGCTATGCTAGATCCGGGTTCCTGGAGATAACCTCTACTGAGACTAGTTTTAAGTTCTATAAAAACATACCCCTAAGAAGACTAGTTTCCACCAGGAGTTTTGGGGAAAGTCCCCCTATAAGACCAAGTGCACAAATACGACAATTATTGTACATGTACAGAAATGATGTTTGAAAGTCAAAAAGTCAAATTTTGTTCAATTTTTTATAAAATATCCAAAAAATGAGATACGTTGCCATGGAATCAAAAAATCTGATATCCCTTTGGAGACTTGGAAGATTTTAAAATGATGATATTGCTAGCGGAACTAGAAGAGACTTCTGATAACCTGGGAGTCTTGAGACTAGTGCTGTCTCACTTTTTAAGACCCAGCATAGATACTGGATACTGGCGGTCAGAAAAGTACCCTCCAGGCTCGGCCCATCTCCTACACAATAAAACTAGTTTTGCTTATCAATTATTTTGGGATTTCCCTGAAGCTTTCATAATGTATGGAACATTCATGGTAATTCTGCCAACCATTTCGTCCTAACAATATGTTACAGTAGGCTATCATCCTTTTTTAAAAGTACCGGTAGTTTAAATAAATTTAATCAAAAATTACTTAATTGGCTAATTGCTCTCTTTTCAACTAATTACCTGTTTTTACTTTGATCTCTATTTGCAGGGGTCCAGAAGGTACCTGTTTTGAAGGCGGTGTATTCCCAGCAGAGCTGATCTTTCCCCCAGATTATCCATTAAATCCACCCAAAATGAAATTTAAGTGTGATATGTTTCATCCAAATAGTAAGTTGTACAGTGCAAAGAAACTGAGGCTATTTATTGGTGTGATACTTTCTATGCAAATTAATACATATAAAATGATCTATAGCCTACATACAATACATGATGTATAAATCATGAATATGATGTAGAAATAGACAACTGTAATTTGCTACATCTAGAACTATACTTGCATAATTAATTTGTTGATTTTGTTACGTTTGTAAACTTATTGGATTTCTTTTAAATTGGATGCCTTTGGCAAAACAGGAACTCATTTTGTCAGATTCCACACAAGTTTAACAATGATTTAGTCTTGATTTTATACAGTATATGTGGGTGGCTATGGCTATACTGCAATTGGGGGCAATTCAGGGACAAAACTGGGCCACACCTGGGTATTAAATCAAAGGTGTGTGGTTATCCAGAAATAGTGCTTATTAGTTCCAATATTTCTTGGATACATGACTTTAGTCCTGGGTCTTAGGCAGGCTTTGAAGGTTTGGTGTGTAAATTTAAAAAAATGGGTGTGTAAATTTAAGCTTTGTGTACAAAGTACAGGCCATGTGGGCAAAAACTGGGTGTGTATTTTACCAATTTGGGTGTGTAGTCTAACCATATGTCATTTTGTGGCTTTTTCAGTTTATGCAGATGGTCGTGTTTGTATCTCAATTCTTCATGCACCTGGTGATGATCCTATGGGATATGAGAGTAGTGCTGAAAGATGGAGTCCTGTACAGAGTGTAGAGAAGATATTACTCTCAGTAGTTAGTATGTTAGCAGGTAAATGTGGGTTATTAGAGGCAATTAATTCACCATCAAGGTTATGTAATAAACTGATTAACTACCATAGCAATAGATGAATACAATTTTTGAATAGATCGCCATGCACTACAAGCAGGTTGCACTCATCACCTGTGTATGTCTGCAATCATAGATTGAATACAATACTGTCTTTTCAAAGATTCTAATAATTATTGCAGTTGCAAGTGATTAGTATTTTACATCTGTGGTTCAATGCATAAGTACCACGTGAATTTATAGTGCAGGGTGATCTATTCAAAAAATTTATTCATCTATTGCTATGGAAATTAATCCTGTTACATCATCACTTTGATGGCAGATTGGGCCTCCTTGATTACAAGAAGATTTCGTGTGTCATTATATCATAACAAGGTAAAGTGAAATAAACCCCATGGGCTATTTTGTCTGTTTAATGTGGAGTTGTGCCCTTTATTATATGGGTTTTAAATTGTCACCCTCCTTTCAAAAATGCCAAGGTAAATTTTCAAAAGTATGATCAAATGTAGTATATAAAGAGCTTTGTTTTAAAACCCCTTACATCCACTTGAGCAATTTTGAGAAAACATCAAAAAAAGTACTGATATATGGGGGTTTTCAACAAAAGCAGTTTTTGGCGGGATGCTTGGGTAGGATGAGCATCCCGCCATAAACTGCTTTTGTTGAAAACCCCTTATATCAGTTTTTTTTTATGATATTTTGACGTGTTCTCAAAATTGCTCAAGTGGATGTAAGGGGTTTTGAAACAAAGCTCTTCAATTATGTGCTTTATAATTTAACGAGTTATATTTTCCTATCGGGAATCGGGAAATTAATATTTTTGTTTTTTCATCTGAACATACATATCATTCTAAAAGTGCCCTTCGACCACAGAAAACAGAACTCTCAAAATACCTCTGTCTTGTGAACAAGACTAAATTGCATTGATCAGTAACTTTCTTGTTTTCACCCACAGAACCCAATGATGAAAGTGGAGCTAATGTAGACGCATCCAAAATGTGGAGGGACGACAGAGAACAGTTCAATAAACGTGCTCAAATTCTTGTGAGGAAATCATTGAGTTTGTGACAGTGGACTAGTCTGATTACCCAAAATGGAAAAGACTATTTAGTAGAAATTTATGCAGTGGACATTGCAATGGCATGGTATATGGTGTTTTGGATGGATAACAGACCGTTTTGACATGCTTTATAGCAGAAATGAAGCTGTTTGAAACTACAAAAAAGCCCTGCACACTGTTCAAAAGAGAGCAAATTAATGCCGCCTAAGTATCCCGCTAACAGACTAATGCAGACTATTCACCACCAGGTAGAGTCCCAGCATCACATGTTTAATAATCACAGTCAATCATTCCACGAAGGGGCAAGAGACGAAATTACTATGCACATACCGCATATTTTTACAGTCTTTCGCTGGGGTGCTTTGTTAGACAGGTACAATCAAATATCGGCCCTCATGAATATACGAGAATTCACAGCATACAAAACACAGTTGGTCAATAGTCTGAAGTAGTCTGCGGTTCCGCTATTATACAAGACATGTGTTTGTAATTAGAAATTTTTCAATATTGTATCATATTAAAGATATTTTGAACTTAATTATATCATGTGTGACTAGATCAAGGAAAATGCACAAGAAGTGGTTGGTAATTAATTATGAGATAGGACCAAAAAGATATCTGTTTTTCTTTTTATTATTTACAAAACTATTGAGCTTAGGCCATCTTAACTGAGTCTCAAAGCTGGCGCATGTGTTAGTAAAATCATGCGCGTAGTCCTCTTTGAAAATCAAGAAATTCATTTTTTATATCTTTTTTGTAACTAAAAGGTGAAAATGAAACTCAAATTCTTATTTGATTTCAAGTTTTCCAACAAGTTTTGAAGTTTTTGAACACAGAGAAGAATTATTTTATAGCAGTGACTTTTACTTGTCTACAATTCCAACATTTGCAACAGACATTGGATACATCCTGCCCAAAATGCTTGTCCCAAAGCCGGTACTGACACATAAAAAATAACCATAAAAAAAAAAAAAAAAAAAACGATTCCGCATTAGGTTTTCAATAACTTTCAAGCTTTGAGACTCGGGATTTAACTAAGGTGGCCTTAGCAGCGTGTAGACTGATATTGGACTCTTGTCATTTTGACATTTGCTTAAAAATTACCTTTTTCAGAGTCTTGGTTGATCATAATCTGTCGCTGATCAACTCTAGACTCTGAAATAAGAAACTTTTAAGGTAGCTGCCTCGGATACAACACCCTTGCAGAAAAATAGCTCCTGTGTCTGATCAATCAGGTCTATTCATTTAAATCTTTAACATAACAAAGAAAAGTATTTTCCCCACCTATTTTAAGAGTCTTATAAGAATTGTAACAATTCTTATGTTTTTCTTTATTTTTTGAAAATTCCCTTAATTTTGACAGTTTTTGATTTTTTTTGCCCACTTAGGAAGGAGCTATGGTTACCAAACTTTCAGGGATAGTAAATAAGCTTAATATCTAAATTCTCTCGTCAGTTTTTTTGGATAAAGTGTTTAAAAAAAAAAAAAATAATTTTTTCCATTTTTAATTTTAGGAATGTTCAAAACACTGTAGCTTAAAATAGAAACACTTAATTGGAAAAAGCTGACGAGAGAATTTAGATATTAATCTTATTTACCATCCCTGAAAGTTTGGTAACCATAGCACCCTCCCCTGTTGGCTAAAAAAATCCTAGAATTTAGGTAATTTAGTGTTTCTAGAAAAAATCAAAAATCATAAAAAAGTACCAACATTCCTGTTAAATATATACTTAAGTAACACGAAGTCAGAAAATAAACTTGGTTTGTATTATTCTGTGATATATTGTCAGCAAAATGAAACTTAAAACTTTTATATACAACTGCTATAAAGGAGAGAAAAATCAGTTTTAATAAAATCTTTGTTTCCAAAAATGTTGCTATTTTGAGAAATTGGCAAAGTGCCAAAAGCCCTTCCCTGTAGTAATTCAATGGGATTTTGAGATGTCAAAAAATTGCGTAACTCAAAAACGCTTTGTTGAAAAAAAAAAAAAAATTAAAACTTGGCAAGTAAGGTTTTCTCATCAATACACACATCCTATATCATTTTCAAGGAATTCTGAGCACGACACCGTAGCCGATACAGCCACCTTAAAGCAAATTTATTGAGCAGTATTATTGTTTTTACAGATCAGAAACAAACAATTTTAATGTCACTTTCAGCAAATTTAGAATGCATGTTTGTGATCACTATCCAACTCATTTTCATTGATTTGATCACACTTTATAGACTTGCAGTGTACAATGTATTCAAAAACATATTATTTCCTGTTAGAATTTCAGGTGCATCTACAAGATTGATTCTCTCATCACTGTGACAAAAGCTATCCCTGGTATGCATTGCACTAACATTGATGTTGCATCATCACAAATCCAAACCCATCGTAACTCTGACATAATGATGAGTTTGGACTTGCGATGAGTTAACATATGATATCGTATAAGTGTTAGTGAAATGCGTATCTGGTATGCAGTAAGGATACACATTAATTGGTGCATGTCAAGTAAAGCTGCAAACAATCCTGCATCACCATACATGATGCCATGTGTCAGAAATGGAATTTTGTTGTGAGAGTAGTGTTGACATGCGGTAATTGGCTATCATCACTTTGGGTGCCCAACAATAAGGGAATCCTATTTGCAATCTATCCAGAGGCAGATTTAAGGGGGGGCATACCTGGTGCCCGCCACCCTAATTTTTGCAGAGTGGCGCCACACCCCCTTAATTTTTGTAGAGTGGCCCCTGACTTTGTGTGGGTGCCACGAGGCAGTGGCTCATCGCCCCCCCCCTGTGAAAAGTCCTGGATCCGCCCCTGCAATCATACTGCTTGTTTAATCTGGCACTTGAATAGACACCCATACTCCTTGCATGAAGAACTCAAGTTTTTGAAACTTTAGTTTATGGGTGCATCTTGTTCTAAAGCATTTTATAATAACAAATGTACAAAGAACCCAAGGTGGGTTTATAACCATATATTGAAGTTACAATAACAGTAATTGAAGGAATAAGATATTAAAACTAAAATGCCAAATAAAAAAAAAAAAATGTCTGTAATGCTTAGGGTCTTGTGTGTATCATTTTGAACACAGATGGTTCATGCTTGACTTCGCAAGCATACTGCATACACAAGGACTACGCATATATGTACAAGGAATCTTACTTTTTAGTTTAATAGCGATTGACATTGTAGCACAGGTGCTTTACAAACCATGGTAAGCCAGTGGTGTCCATGTTACCTCTTGAAGCTCCTGGAGTGAAGTACCTATATCTTTTTTGTAAGAGGCTGTGCAATAATTATGAGCCCTGGGGGAGGGTAAAATTGCTGAGCAGGGGGTGGGGGCAAGCAATATTT
This sequence comes from Amphiura filiformis, assembly GCF_039555335.1. Lineage (NCBI taxonomy): Eukaryota > Metazoa > Echinodermata > Ophiuroidea > Amphilepidida > Amphiuridae > Amphiura > Amphiura filiformis. Next base: position 18,794,676 of record NC_092633.1, on the reverse strand, counting down.
GGCACACATTGACGGGACACCTTTTAAATAATGGAAAACACCACAGAAACAAGGTGGGAGGCAAGCAATATTTGGCACGCCATTTGAAAATTTAACCCCCCAGGCTCATATTAAATTATTGCACATCCCGTAAAGAGATCATATCCTGGGCCTAATTTTTGTACAATATCATAAGTTATATTGTAGATGTCTAGATGATGTGTATCTCATTCCATGTACTACATTTATTGTGTTTATGGTGGCTGTATACGGAAAGAATATACTGCAATAACAATTGATTTTGCAGTACTTATAAGCTGGCTCACTATAAACAGGCTCAATGTGGCACTGTACCTGTGACCAAGGTCACTCAACACAAAGATACAGACTGTGTAAGATATATCTTAACAATACTTATATGAGAATTTAGTCCATGGCCTGTTTCATAGGCGTAGATCCTGGAGGGATATATTACTCCCAATATTTTGCCAGGGGGTGGTCCATACAATCATCCCCCAATGTTGATGCCTATGTGTGGGTTTCTGACCAAATTAACCTCAAATTTGGCCATTTTAGCCTCAAAAGTGCAATTTGTGCACGCTATGCGAATTTATTTCACTTCTGCACCATATTCCATCAGTTTAGTTCAAAATTTTAGGCGCTTTTTAGCGCTTAGCATTATTGTGTCATAAACTTATTTTGTTACCAAAAGGGGTTGGATTCACTATACTTCAAGAATTTTTCCGACCTCATCTCCCCAATGTCAAAAAGAAATCTACGCCACTGGCCTGCTGATTTCTTAGTCTTACTTGTCCTCTTCATCCATAAAATGCATTGTGCTATCTCTTACAGTGAGTTTTGAGAACTGCTATATTATTACAATGCCCTACTGGTAAGCATTGGTGTGAGGGAAGTCGAACACTGTTACAATAATGGTCATATCTTTTTAATCATACTTATGCATCCTCATTGAGGGGTCAAAAATTGAAAAAGAAAAACAAAGGCAAATTTCCTTGAATTTGGGGTTGCAGTTTCTTTAAGGGGGTTGGGGCAATTTTTTGCTTATTTGTGGGGTTGACATCCCAAATAAAGACCATACTGCTACAACTCGATGTTATTTTCCATAGAACACAGTGTCAAACTGTAATTTCCTTTTTGAGTTTATGACATGGTTGAAATCTCTAGACCTCTTTGATTTAATTTGGTTAATTTTAATGTTTAGATTAGCAATTATTTATTACTTGCCTACCAACCTGTGTTGAATGCACACTATTCCAACGGTTCATAGGTTTCAAGTTACGTGTATAAATGTCCACAGCTGTTTACATTAAGAAAGCGCGTACTCGTATCCACAGCGTAAGTGACAGCACATATTGCCGACAAATTATACGTGCAACTTCTCATAATGCTCTGTGTAGAATTTATTGCATTCCTGACGCAGTCTGGGCTAGTTATTTCAACTACAGGACATTCATGTGATGCAATTTTGGATAAGGGAAGGTGTAGGTAATAGAAATACAAAGTATAATTTATTTACTTTTGTTTAATATTGTAAACTGATGATATTTGATGTATTGTTATAATGGAAAATATAAATAAATAAAAAACTTGGAATGGCAGTTGTGTCCCAGAGTGTATGTTTCTCTCAGTCCCATGATTCTTTCTTATATTATGGCATAGATGGAACTTGGTCAGCTGGCTGTTTGGAAAAAACTTTTGAAAAAAAAAGAAGATTTCTTCAGCTGCCCAAATCTCAATTTTGATGGGGTAAAGTGGGTAATGAGACTATCAATACAGGACACCCACCTTTAAAAATGGTAAGATAAAATATTTTGGTGAGGGGCTGTGCAATAATTATGAGCCCCCTGGGGTAAAATTTTCAAATGCATTGTTTTTTATTTATTTTTTTCTTCCTGGGACTACTACAAATGCAAATAAATGCAATATGAAAGCTGATTCCAAGTTTCCTGTCACCCGCCCGCATCACTTTTTGGACAAAACTTCTTTATTTTTATATTGTTGACTTTGGCAGACAGCGGAATCTTTTGGTAAATTCATGATACATGTGAATTATTTCTGAATTAGTGAACAAGGGACCAACGCTTTAGTTATAGAGGGCAGCATATTATTTTTTTAACAGTGATCATCGCCAACCGTACTGCGCTGCACTGTTAGTTAACCATGTATGCCACCCTCTTTTGCTTACCCATCATGCCAATCACCATTAAAATTGATATACTACCCTCTATTATCTTAAGCGTTGATCCCTCGTCAGCCGATTCAAAAATAATTCATAGATAACATGAATCTAACAAAAGACGAATACAGATTTTTGCTGATTTCATAACGATATAAAATCAATTATCTGACAATTGAGATGAAAACAATCGAAATGTCAAACAAGAATTCCCTCATGTTTCTGGTGATTCGATATAAAAACAAACTCAAATCTCTTCTCAATTTGTTGCAACATTTCTGTATTTTTTTGACATGGTCTTGCATCAATAATGAAGTCAAGTAATGAATAATAAAAGAGTCACCTCATAACTTGCTATAAAAGATGTGACAGGAAACTTAACATCAACGTTCATTAACCTACATGAGAGGCATTGTACATATCGAGGGTTGAGAACCAGCAGAAAGCCTTAACTGAGTTACGGATTTCTGGCTCTCAACAATATGACACACTGATAGTATTAAACAAAATAAGACAAATGAGATTATTATTGAACTAATTTATTTGTCAATTATCAGAACCACAGTTCTTGGAAATTACAAATTATGCTTGTAAATGCTCATAAAATTAAGGCATACCATTTTTAACCATGATGTGGCAGTGATGTCAACATTGAGTCAGTTGTTTTGTGTGCAAATCTATGCAACGTCTTTAAGCGTATGCATGTGTATGCTAGCATTTTTAGAGAGAACACTATCAATTTGAAGTTACACCCAAAGATATACACACTGACATCATTGCCACATCAGGGTGACAAATGGTATAGTCATGCAAATGAATGTTATTGCTAAAAGATACAAAGTTTTCTTGTAGAACTTCTAAAGTGCATTGACATTGTACATAATTACAATAGTTTCCTCCTTGCAAAATGGTATGCAAATGTTTCCAAAATAATGTAAAGTTAGAAGGGAAATACAAAATTAGTCATAAATAAATATAAATATTACTATAATCAAGTAACAAATTAAAAAAATAACTCATCAAATATTCTTTCCACTACTGTATTTTAACAGATATCCTACCCACCACTGACTATACTTTTCAACTTATAAAATGGCAAAAATTATTTGGTTTTTGTTACTGAGCGTGTCAATAAGGTCCCAACTTATCTCACATAAATGATTAAACTCACCTATGCGCACCAGTCTCATGCAATACCAAAAGCATAAGTAGTGCAATTGCTACCCCCACCTGTGTTTACACCATTCTATATTAATCCACTTTATTATTACCATATATATCCTACCCACTGACTATACTTTGTTTGCAACTTTCCGCAGAGTGCAACTATACTATTTTCCAGTAAACCTTTGACGAGTGCGACTACCGTGATGTTGCTAATAACAACGTGTACGGCGCACAGTTCATTCATCAATTTCCATTCGGCAACAGCAGATCGCCTCAGCAGGCAATCAGAGACAAGTGCGTCCAACGCAGTAAATACATGATGTATGCTTAAAATACAAGCTGATTATAGAGCAGGTGCTACACCCAACCTGCCTGCACACCATGCAACATTCTATTATCAATCCACTATTACAAGTCTTTCCATTTATAAGCGGAACAAAGTACACTAAGCCAAAAAAGAAACTTTTCACAAGGTCATATCTTAAATTTCTGTCCATCAAAATTACACACAGGATTGCATCAATACTCTACTCTAAACACATGTCAGTAACCAAGCAGTTGTCCAACTGACACAACAGCAAAATGCACTGATATGGAACAAACAGCTTCCTGGACCACATTCACAGCCCAGTAATTGGCACCCCGCACAAGAAATCTGTGAGAATCGTTGAACAGATGATAATTCACAAAACAGTGCTGTTTTCTGCTTTGACGCTCTTTCTTTAAGAAACAGATCTTGTTCCACACTATTCCACTTACTCTTTGGGAATTATCATCTGTGCAAGGACCTTGTTCACATTCTCACAGATTTCTTGTGCTGAGTGTCAAATATTGGACTGTGAATCTGGTATAGGAAGCTAATCCATGTCAGTGCATTTTGCTGTTGTGTCAGTTGGACAACTGCTTGGTTGCTGACATGTGTTTAGAGTATTGAAGTAATCATGTGTGTAATTTTGGTTCATTTTGATGAACAAGGTTTTAAGATAAGACCTTGTGAAAGATTATAAATTTCTTTTTTGGCTTAGTGTATATAGAAGAACTTGGGTTTCACATCAATTTCATGATGATAAATCATCATACATCTAGAATCTTGTCCATACCACCAACTACATGTACACAACTTGAATGGATGTTGATTGTCTGTATCACATCTATCCAGCTGTTTTAATGACCATCAGTTTCATGGGCTCAAATTTGGTAAATTCAGGTAATCAATTCTCTTAATGATTCATGTAAAATGGATATGAAAGAATCAATTTGATTCTCTGAAATGTATGTTTCTAATAAGCGCCATGTTTAATTTGCTTGCAAGAATCTGGTTTAATTCTCTCGTAACTTGAAACCTTTGTCCATTGACAAATTAAAACAGACCTGACTTTTTCACAAAACTGCTATGCATTTGAATCCCCCAAATCTATGTAAAATATTTTGCCAAATTTCTTTCACAAACTAAGCATACTCCCAATACTCTTGATGCATGCCAGTGTTACTATGCGCTATAACAATGCAGATCACATCAGCAGCCAATCAAGTGAGTTTAACACAGTGGATATGCGATGTAATATAAATAGTAACATACGCTCTAGTTAAAGGTTTACAGCAATGTACTATAGTAACTGTCAAAGTTCTTTAACCCCTTGTTTTGTAAGGAGACTTACAACCAGTTTGGACACGATTTATTGCAAATCCAGCCAGCCTATCTGAAGCTGTTCCATCATATCGTGGGTTCAAGACCAAAAAGCCCCAACTCACTATGACCAGCTCTCACAAAAAGATCATAAAGTTGGCTCCTTGTTTTGGTCTTCAAAAATCAATATTTTCCTCCACAATGTCTTGTTTTCTATTGAATTTTGTCATGATTAATGGACTGTATCTTCTGGAGTGGCCTGGAGACTTTATGCTCATTTAGTTGGAGCAGGTGACTGTGAGTTAAGGCTTTTTGGCTCTCAACCCTCGATATATAAGAGCTCTAACAGAGACATACCTGGCTGTAGCTTTCCGACTTGCAATTCTTTCTGTAGCTGCTCATCATGTAAGCAAATTAGAACTCCTTAGTGCAACTTTTAAAAGGATCAATACAATGTACATATTTAGGCCAAACCAAAAAATACTTATGTACTTATGCGTTAGTTTTTCTCAGAACGTCCATGTCAGCTGAAACGGCAAATGTTTTATTTCCTTTTTTTAAACATTTTTTTGAAATTGAAATTCTGAAACAAATTTGGAAGAAAAGTTACTTGATTCGATACTCGCATTGTTTAGGTATAAAACAATTGATATTTGTACTTCAATTGTGTAAATTAACCACAATTTTATACTGTGTACTTCTGAACACTCGAACATGACATCTTAATTCGAACTTAAGTTTTGAAAACTAAAAAAAAACCCACAAAAAATGCATTCGTTTGTGAAACTGCCATGGGTTTTGAGACATAAGTATTCTATTGTTTGGCCTTATCAGTCCGCTTTGTAACTCAAACACTACAATAAATAAGATAAAACAAGATATATTATACAAAACAAAGATTCATTGTACAAAATGAAACTATAAACAAAATACAAATTTTACAATAATCCGAATTATTGATAAAATGTCAGTTAATATGAGCAGATGAGGCGGATGTTGAACTTTTTTACACAAGAAGGGCCGTAGCAAGCAGGGTGGAGATGGCTGCCCCCCCCCCTTTCGAGAATTTTTTTGTTTCTCTTTATAGCTTTATTCCAAGTTTGGCGCATTGTATTTTGGCCGCCCCTACATTTAGATGGCCACCCCACATTTTTCAACCTACATGTAGCTACGGCCCTGTCTTGAAGCATACTTTAATTTGCTATATCCTTTAAGATGTCCTATTTTTTTTCTTGACGAAACTGACAATAAATTTAATTTCTTGCATTTCCTAATTTCCAACAAGTCATCAGCCTCATCTACATGTACTTGCATTGACTTAACGGATAATTTGGATGGCATGAAATATGGCATATACCGGTAATCACTTCAGTCAGTCTTGTCAATGTAGAATAAAGTTCTACAAAATGCATGAATTTTCTCATCCAGGTTTGCCATAAGATGGGTCGAGGAATCTGAATTGAACATAACTATTTTACTACATAATAATTATAAGCTATAGAAATATTTAGTTTCAATATAAAATAAAATGAAAGGATAATGAAATATATGATTTTAAGTAAATAAGTAAGCATGAATCAGTAATGCTGGCAATTTGCCGCCGCGATTATTTTTATGCTTTTTACAAATGAGTCACTTTGAGATTAATGCATTGCTGTGCTTTTTTTCACAAATATATCAGTAAGACCTAGTCTTGATTCCACCAAGGAGTTTGTTAACTCCTCTATAATTTATGTTGAACCTCACTGGACAATTATATGTCCAACATAAATACCAATGATATAGGCCTACATCATGGTTGAATTTGAAAACACATCATAATGTTCTTGTCCTGTCTATTTAAAGTCTGGATCTTCTGACAGGTAAATACCATAAATGTCCCAATATCTAGTGTCAGTCGCATCATTACCATCTTTACTTTCAACAGCATCAGGCATTTCTTGTGGAAGACTTTTAATATCCGCTTGATAAGCCAAGGTGTTTGATGTACAGTTCATCTTAGATTGGGAAGACTTCATTTTCAGGTTCCTGTGGTACGCACAAGACTTCTTTGGTTTTCTTGGCAGCATAACATTTGTAACAACAGTGTTGTCCGTGTCCATGTCCATAAAACCATCAGAATTCACTTCTTTTACTACTTCACCAACTTCCCACAAAGCTGATACTAAAGCATGGTAGAAAATAAGCAAAGCTTCTTGGATGTGGTTTGCCTTGGATGCCATTCTTTTAGATTCATCAGATGATTCAACGCCCTCTGATCGTTCAACTTTGTTTTGGATATTTTCATTGGCCATATTTTTAGATTCATCAGATGATTCAATGACCTCTGCCCTTTCAAATTTGTTTTGGATATTTTCACCGGTACCCTGTGGATCCACTTGAGAAGAATTGTGGTCATAATAACACCCTGTTTCCATGGTTTTAATACTTGCATCTTGCGAGGTAGTTTTAGCATGTCCAATTTCATCGTTGTATTTGTCAGCCATTGTCGGTAAGGAAGAGCACCAAGTTAGGGAATGGTCGTAGGTCAGTCCCAAGGGGTCAGAGTTCACAGGTAAGTGGAGGAGGAAGGTGAAGAGAAGATGGTCCAGTACTGGGTTGGGTTGCCATGGTCGGGTTGTCTTGGTGTGTTGAAGAGCAAACGGGAGTGGAAGACGTCCATGACAAGGTCTATGAGGCACTTGCGCATGATGTAACATCACTCCAGACCATAGCATCGTAGCTGCACAAAGGCTGTACACCATAGCACATACACACACAATCTGAAAAAGAAGAGTACAGGGAACTAATGTAGACAAAATCTTACAAAGCTTGAAGTATTTATGGGGATTAAGCTGGGTTTACATAATATTATAGCGTTCCCATCATCAAGAGAACAATTCAATGAAATTTGTTTGAATTGACATGTACTCAAGTTTGTGTACATGTAGATGAAAAATCTGGAAGGATTAAATGCAGAATCATGGTTCTCAGGTGTGGCTATTTCTCCCAATATTGTTGTGCAGTTATCTACATGTACAATGAAATTCCACATTTTGCACAGAAAAGATAAAATTAATCACAAATAAAAGTTTTGCAGCTTATCTTTAAAAAAACAACCCAAAACACCAAGAATTGGGATTGGGTGTTGATTTCCTGAAAAAATATTATTTGACAACAATAACACATAACCCATTGACACATGTATACATACAGGGTGTATCAAAATGATTGGTACCGACGACTTCCTATTTTTGCCGATTTTTTTTCACTATTTTTTGTGCCAGTTTGGGGTTAATTGTTTACATATTTGTAATTATAGTACTTTTATCTTCTCTAAGAATTTTAGATCATAAAGATAGCGCATTATGTTCAGAAGTTACATGATTCTAAAGGAAAGTAGGTGTTTTTACACTTTTCATTGTAACGCTGGATCAGTAGCGCACCATTTTCAAAGCTATATTTTACAACAAATATCTTGTGAGAATGATATGTTGAAAATCATGGAAATGTTTAATTTTTCCTTGCATATTTCTTCATTCATAATATATTTAAATGTTCTAATCAATATTTATTGGTTGAGAGTAATATTATTGACTTGAATAATTTAGGTGGGGTGAAAGAAGTTTGTGTATCAACACCTTCCAGGGCGGTAATTTAAATTGTAGTATAAGATGCATTGAGATTACTAAGTAGATGGTGTGGCAGAATGGCTATATGTTAGGTTAGACCTGATAAGAGTTATTGGAATGGCTCCACAGTATTCCACACTTCAGGGTACTTTCATAGCAAACAATTACTGGTTGACACGAAGCTATAGAGAAGTGCAGAGAAGATCCTATGCAAACATGCTATAAGTTGCAATGTTTCAAATTTGATATGGGCAGTTACAGCATGGTTCCATCCCAGGTGTTAAGTTCATTCAAGATAGGGCTTCACCTCACATTGCCAGAGTCGTGTAAGGCAGGGACCTCAGGAACTATCTTTCTAAAATCATGTGTAACGCAATGTTATGTAGACTGAGGTGAGATATTGAAGAGCTGCATGTATGCAATAAATAGTTTAAGCAACCCATTCATTTAAGTCAAACCATGATTACGTCGATCCTCGTTTAAATGACAATAGCTCCCAGATGCATCGACCTATCATCTTCAGATTATTAGATCAATAAGTTAACATATGCCCCTTTCTATTTATAGTACAAAAATTACATTAATTATCAATTTTATATTTTTGATATATTTTTGAAAGTGTCACATAGCCCGGTACCAATCATTTTGATACACCCTGTAGTATATAAATCCAATCCTTGATATAAAATTGGATGGACTGGATTGATATTGAAGCTTATTTGTTTGACAAATATTGGGTGGTCCAGGGCCGTAGCAAGCGTAGCAAGGCGGCCAGGGATGCCATGGCCGCCCCACTTTTTGAGAAATTTGTTTTGTTTTTCTTTGTATGTTTATTTCAATATGCATAGATTTGTAATATGGTCACCCATATTTGTGATGGTCCGCCCACATTTTTCGACCTTGTTACGGCCCTGGGGTGGTCAATCAATCAAACCACCAACCAATCAATCGATTAATAAATTCCTTAATTAATCAATAAATCAATCAGTGTGTAAATTTACCTTAACTGACTGTTCAATGACATTTAAGCATGCCTGGTACCATTCTGGTGTATTCATCAACACAAACATATCTGTATAGGAGTACCAGCCTCGCTTACTTCCTTGATTAAGTGCAATCCTAGATAATGAGAAAAGAAACGCACATAATTGAAATGACAATAAACAAAACAACATAGAGCTATTCAATTTTGCACAAAATGCATGTTCCTCGTAATCATTAATTCATCCTGGTGACTGTTTTTTAATGTTAAGGGGGTACTACACCCACTGCATTTTTTTTTTTTCATTTTGTGAACAAAAGAGAAAAAAATTGGACAAAGTGGTATGCAAAATGAAGGGGCAAATCTTCTCGTTATATTGGTGGCATCGGTATCAATGTAGCTTACATGCTTTTAAAGGTAGAAGCCAAAAAGTGGTACATCAGTGATGCCACCTTAACAGTTTGAATTCGCATTCCTGTATGTAAATGGATTACTTAAACATGTGTGGATCGGATCATTCCTTACCTGGTCTCTACAGACTGTAAAAACTCAAAGAATTCCAGAGGGTCAACAAACAAATTCCAGTCCTAAAAATAGAATGAAACAAACAAATTGTTCATGTATTCAAATGAATTCAATGAATAAGATAACAACTTTGTAGGAATTATTTTGACAAAATTGTGAACTAACAAAAGGCTCATTTTGCTGAAACTTGTTTTCCGGATATGAATGTTTAATGTGTTGCCTTTGGTTGAATCTTACAATCAATTTCCCTCCATCCTAACTGTTATTCTTACATACATGACATGCTGGTGTTTTCTGTTTGTTATAGGAAGTTGACTTACCAAGGCCTGTAGAAAGTTCCGTTCCAATTCATGTACTCTTTTCACATCCAATTTACCTGTGACATTACAAAAAAACACACCACACTATAATTAAGTCTCCACCTTTTATCTTCAATATACCCAAGTAATATCAATCAGATTGTTTTGTTTTTGATTTCTTAGGGTTTTCCTCCTTCTTGAGAAACATTTCCCATTTCACCTGTGTATTCACTATTGTTTTGTTGGTACCGTAGTGGTCCTCATTAAAATCCCTTCTATAATTAGGGCCTTCTGGAATTTGAAATCTGTGTTAGAGTGCAGTGGCGTAGCCAGTGGGGTGCACCCCACTTTTTTAATTCTTGAGCGCACCGAGCAAAAAAAGTGGGGTCAACAATTCACAACTTATGTCTGCAAAATATATTTCCGTTGGTACATTAACAAAACCTGGCTATGCCACTGTTAGAGTTTCCCATTTCAATGCACTTTTAGTTGGTAATTAGGTTAAAAATCTCAATTCAATCCCTTGATGAGTAATATTATAACAGCTGTGCCTTTCATGCTTCAATTCCTAATTCTAATACATTATGTAATACTAAATTGCAGCACTGTTTTCAATGGAAAGTGTTTTGTTTGTATGCACTGCATTGATTTAACCATGTGATCCGGACATATATTGTCATATCCTGATCAAGAATAGAAATTATACAAAATATCACCATGTTTTGTGCAATATCTTAAACAATGAGCTTGTCCATGTTATGACTCCCTAAATTATCAAGGCCACTAATTTATATGTGAGGAATATGGTGCTTGTATGGTACAATTTCTTTTACAGTTAAATATGCACTTCCCTGTTGTTAAACATTTGATATGTTCTACTGATGAGGCCCAAGTGTTATTTGATCACAAAAACTTACCAACATGTGCCCACTCATCATTGAAGAATTCCTCATCTTCACCTTCGTCATACAAGAATTTGGTAGCCAGCATCTGTAAACAACAACATATCAAGATTTTGATGTCACGAAATTATGAAAATTACCAACACATTTCAATTCCTTGAATACTCTTAAGCATTTGCAATGCTTTGTCATACCCAAAGGAAGAAGTTGCAGGTTTTTCTAGAATGTAAATTGCACAAGACTTAATATCTATTACCTCTTGTAAACAGATGTTGGTTGAATTTGTTTGCTGTGGTAAAACCCACCAGCAATAAGGTAACAATTTATTTACCAAAGTAGTATGGATCCTATTTTAAACCCCTCTAATAAGGATTTCTCTACCCACAATTTTCATCACTGTTAGCTGTTACATACACATGTACTGTATTGTACATGTAGCATCCCCAAACCCAGGGCATAAATATAACCGCTATCACATCACATTTTTCTTCATAATAACCTGTATTGCTCAGGTTTATTAGAATGGAATAAAGAGAACTATTTTAGCTCAACCAATGCATTCATGAATTGACAACGTCTACAAGTCTAAATAGATTCCATTCAGACCGATTGCATATCAAGTTTACATGTACAGCTTTAATTTTGTTGAACAACTATCCAGAATCTGTGATGCTGTAAAAACACTCTCTGTGTTCTTTATGTCATTGTCGTCTTCTCTCTCTTGCTACACATAGCTGAGCACATTCTTAATTCCCTCTAGATCAGATGTGACATTTATGCATGTTTTTGGCTACTTCATAGTCAACATTCTTTTTTTTTTTCTTTTACAAATTAATTTCATAAACAAGAGCTTGCAAGCTGATATCCACACCTACATTTGTACACTTACCATAGATACAAGAAAAAGTTCAGCTGAAGTAACTTGTGTCATGAACTCTGGATTTTGGCGTTTCAGTCGTCTGGCATATAACATCCCAAGGAAAGTTGAACACTGAGTAACACGTGCACGCCTGCAAAAGTTAGACAAAGTTAAAACATCAATACTGTACATCAAAAGAAGCCCCATATTTCAACAAGGTGCTGTTTTTTGTGTGGTGTGGTAAAACACTGGAAAATAATTTCGAACGAGGCAAAATGAAGACAATTGCTTCGGTTGCATAGCTTCATAGGGACACGGGGGACTCACACGTGTAGAATTAAACGCCCTGAGTGTACACGGGCTGTTTGTCGGTACGCTTGCGGCGCAACCGTGAAAATTAGGCATTGACGTCACTACCGAACTTGAGGTGAACCAAATTATAGGTAAAACATTTGTAACCATGTACATGTACATTGTTTCAATTAATTTGACCATGTGCTCACAAAAAACATTTGGAATATATTCTTCTAGATGTATATTTCATGGGCTGGCAATTTCAATCAAAAGCATCTGCATAATTGTCACAACATTTGGACACAATCTAATCTGAGCTAATTATGCAAAATAAGTTCATGAAGACACCTCAAGATGAGGAAAAGCAAAAGGCTTCCCGTAACTACAGACATATTTTATAATGCTACTTACTTAGTGATATTTCCGACATGTCTCTGGGCCAGGTTTATCCTTGGTGTATCAGATGATTGGAAAAGTTCAACTACAATGTCTAGGAAACAATAGTGAAAGATAATAGGTGGTAAAGGATAATGGGATCTCCATTCTGGCTGTTTCTTGATGAAAACAAGTACAAATAGAGTAGTAACAAGTACCGGTACATAATATATTTCCCTAATATTAGGCCAATCAAAGTCGATTTTGAGTTTCCCGTCACCCGCCCTCACTTCATTTTCTGACCCTCACTTGAATTCATTATTGTGATTTTCCAAAAAATACCGATAAAAACTGGTTATGTTTGCAAAAAAAATGATGAAACCCATTTATTTTTTGTGGAAAAATCAAAATCAAAACATACATTTTGCTGTCAACCTTGCAGACTCTTTTTAATATACTTTTGAATTTCATTTGGGCTAAACATCCATCTTCAAGTGAGTGAGCGGTAAATAACAACACATTTTACATGCGTGTTCATGTTGATCATATAATGAAAGGCAGAAAAATAATGAATAATGCATAATGAAAAAGTTACCTCACTTGTTTTCAGAAATTATGTGACGGGAAACTCAAAATTGACTGTTAGTGGCCTTAGCTAGCAACCATACAGGTGGAATCTTATAAAATACCAGTTTAAGCACACCTCCCAATAAATGTTTTTAAAAATCCATAGACTAATACAGACTATTCTCCAACAGCCAAAATCCCCATGTTTTGTATGTGTACCTAGACAAACCAAAACATGCAAGCAAACCAAAACAAGTGAACCAGAAATGATCTACAGTGTGACTCATAAAGAACTTACCATTTAATGGAATAGGTATGCCATCAGCATCATCTGTTTCGGTTTTGTCTCCAGCATATAAAGTTTTCTTCATACGGTACGTCAGATCTTTATGTACTGGGGAACACTACAGCAAAAATAATTTCAAAGTTAGCAGGTATGATCTTGGGAGAGGATACAATAGGTGGTTTACATCAACAGTATACATGTATTTAAGACCGTCGATGTCAGGATTTAAAAAAAATCAATATATTGGCCACTCAATATTCAATAAAAATCAATAAATAAATTTTATGTGATTTGAAAATTTAACTAATTAAAAGCAATACTATATTATTTCAGTCATAACTTGACCCCCCCCCCCTTTAGATTGGTCAAAGCAAGCCTGGAAACAAGCAGGCGCCAAATGATTTTAACCCTATGGTTACCGAGTTTTAACGCCTGGATCAAACCAGAATTGCAAGCCCAGGCGCCAGAAAAAAATCTGTATTTTGCGCCTGGTATAATGACCAAGTATTGCTCCATTTTGACTAGTTCAATTAGGCCAAGTAACAAAAATAACATATCGTCCGGACTTTTTCAAAAATATCGGTGAGGGAGTTCCTTATTATATTTGTTAATTTTTGTGTTATTTTTTTACCATTCATTTCTGTGTAAAATTGCGATTGCAAATTACCGGTAAGTGTTTGTCAACACATCATCAAATCAGGGAGGCCCACTGATATTTTTGTTATTTCCCCAAAGCCTAGACTCGCTCGCCAGTCCTACAATACATACCGTACAGGTAAGGACTGGCTCATGCCATTTTGTCTGTCTATGGAAAATACACACTAAAGTGACTAAACGGTTTGCGCAGGTCAGATATTCGAAAAATTTCTTCAAAATTTCATCAAAGGTATATATAAAATTGGTACCCACCTTATTGTGCTTGCTAAATTAAGACTCGGTTGAAACAAAATTAAGGATTGAATGCATTTTAGTGTCCAAAAAGGCAAAATTATCGTCAGAGTTCTGCCGAATTCTCCACCCTTGCAAAGAGTGCAGAATTGGAATCGGGAATAAAAATATCCGATCTTTGCGATCAAAAACACAAAATTACAACTTTGGACGTACTATTGGCAAAAGACATTAGGCTAATGGAACTCGGTTGTTAGTTTCCTATTGACCGCCCGCATCACCTTTTCAATTTGACCAAAACTTTCATTATTTTCATTAAAAAGTCAATTATCTGAAAATTGAGATGGAAATAATCAAAATTGATACTTTCAAAATGGCTGACATCCCCTGCTGATCATAATGAGCAGTTTTTCTTAGTTGTAGGGTAGAGGATGTAGTATGTAAATAATGGAAATTTAAGGATAATACCTCATCATGTTTCTAGTGATTACAAAAATTGCCAATTTCTTTTCATTTTAATAAAAACAAATTAAAATCTTTTCTCAATCTGTTGCAAAATGTCTGTAAAGATGATTTAATACCTGTTTTGAGATGGTCTTTGGTACTGGTACTGGTGGGGTATCTAAATTTGGAGAAAGCTGTTCATAAAATCATGGATTTTGTTGACATAATGGATAATGAAAAGAGACCGAATAATGAATAATGAAATAGCGACCTCGTCCTTTCTTTCAAACATCCAATCGGAAACTATAATAATCAAGTTCCATTGGCCTTATTGCCAAACAATATAGAAATTAGAATAGAACATTTGATGTCAACTTGTCAAAATATTGAAGAAATGTGCTCCCTAAACTTTACACGGATCGAATCCATGGGTTCCTGAGGGCCGATCTGAGGGCTGATGACACACATTCGATGGGTGTACCTAAACTTGTGGCGAGTAGACAAAATAATTCCCATTCAAACGCATGGGAAACTGAAAGTGCATAACACCGACTACCAAAGCCCTACCTAGGCCTAGCTTGAAGAAAGTGTTTGCAATACTTTATAAACATAAATGTACTAGCATGTCTTTTCATCACAACAATTTTGAAATAAAGTAAGGGAGCAAATAGGAAAAATAACAAAAATATTTGTAAATCTCCAAAAATCGATGAGGGCGGGACGATATACATATTATTTGTTTTACTTGGACTTGGTATACAGAATACACTGATGCACTGGTCCCGGCCCCGGTACTGGTAGCCCCAGCGCTGTCTACCGATTTGGTCCAGCAGTCTACTGATTATTTGGCACTGACTGTTTTGCAATTTACATCAAACAAAATGACTATATACTTGGTGGATCAAGATTTCAAGTGACCAATCTTGCAATCATGATGCATCTTTCATGTCTTTGTTTATTATTATTCATCCATTGCGCAATTCTCGCGCCATTTTTTGCAAAATTGTGCGAAATACAGCAGTGCCAATGATGCATGAAATGAAAGCTTAAACAAGTTGTGATCAGAAATTACGTCAATCTCACAGTCAAAATGAACAGAAAATTGTCCAATACATACCTCCATATTGTCAAGATCATCATAACTTCCATCTAATTTATATATTTCTTGAATAAAATCCATTTTTGCTGCGGTTTATCGCTATGCTCCTCCACACCGCTGGCAAACACAACTCAATTCGGCACTGCGTAGGGAACGGGTCAATCACTCATCAGTTGTTTTTCTGTTGAAATACTTCCGGTAAAATCCTGGGCGATCCAGAAGTTATAATAAAATTCCCTTAAAAAAGGAAAGTCCTGTAAGCCTCACTAGCCTCTCACTGGTCTATGGATGGCGGATACCTTCAAAATACGCCTGGTCTGGCGCCTCCCCCGTCAGTGCCCGTATGAAGCTACGCAACCGAAGCAATTGTCTTCATTTTGCCTCAATTGTTTGGCTCGAAATTAAAAAGGGACAATGTGATAAGTGAAAAACATTTATCCCAACACAACCCCCCTTTTGATGAAGAAAAAAAAAGGGGGGGGGGGGAGGTCGAGGATGGGGCCGCAAATAGCCAGCACTTTTTCAGAAGGGGGGCAAGGCAATTTTCAAGGGGGAAAAAAGGGCCTAAAATCTTAAATATCAGGGCGGCTAGCATCCGGGGTAAGACTTCCCACCGGGGGGGGTGCTCCCCTTCTTGGTTACACCAACTGATTTGAAATGCTGAGGCGTGCCTTTTGGCAGGCCCAATAGCCTGCGAAAATCACTTCGGGCCTGCCAATAATAACTACCGTAAAATGGGGTAACTTCGGTCAGCAGGGTAACTTTGGTCGGTCAAATATATTTTTTCAAATTGTCATATTTTCGTACAGCAATATTGTTTTTAGTCATACTTGGTGTCAATTTGTTAAGAAATATATTTGGAAGAAATAATAGTCAGGATTTTTGACCAAAAATGAGCATTTTTTTACATTTTTTTCAGCAGAATTAAAAATCGATATTTGTAAACAAGGATGTGTGCTTGATTAATTTTGCAAGGGGTCAAATGTCACAAAAAACAACAACTTGCCCATATACAGCGAAGATCAATTTTTTTGATTTTTTTTTCTTCATGGAATGTAATACTCTGACCAAAGTTACCCCAAACGCGAGGTAACTTTGGTCGGGTTATTTTTAACCCCTAGGGCACCCTTACAAATTATTAAAATTTTTTTTTTCAACTTCAAGGTGTAGAAGGGAACCCTAATGTCATAAAAAAGAGATAATTGGAAACATAATTGGTTTTGTTTGGAAGCAGTGGTTTAAAAACTCTCAAAAGTGCCCAAAGTTACCCCATTTTACGGTAATAATTAGGGCCTATGTTAGGGGTGGTGCAATAATTATGTGTACCCCCGGGGTGGTGAATTATAGGGGGGCAAAGATTTTTTGGCAGGCCAAAAAGGGGGCAAGCATTTTTGGCAGGTTGAAAGGGGGGTCAAGTGATTTTGGCAGGTCGAAAGGGGGGGGCAAGCGATTTTTGGCACAGATATTTTGGGCACCGCTTCTATATTACGCCCTTAAAAGGTGTAGGAAAACGTTAAGAACACGTTCAAATATGCAAAATTTCCTGCTCTCTGCGCTCGCATTATATGATAAGACAATTTATGGTTTTCAATTCTGGTTCTTTTTGGCACGTCAAAAGGGGGGGGGGGGAAAAGACAGACTTGATGCTGGGCCCATTACATTCATTATGCAGTCATGTCTACAGCAGAATTCACCACGACCTTTGCAGGACTTAAACCCCATTACACCAAGACAAACCTCATTCAAAACAGCTCAACTATGTTAAATCAGGGATGTGTCTCATATCCCTGGTTAAATCCATAAACATATGTTTCTGATTTCCTGTGCGATATCGCAATGTGCTGTGATGAAATAGGTATTATAATTTCAGTTGGATGCACCATTACAAAGCAAACGCACATTTACAATACTGAGCGTGGCCTTTGTTTCCGAAATGAGAACAAAAGTCTGCATATTGTTATCCAGCCATGTTGATGGTACAACTCATGTCAAACTTGTCCCATGTATTGTGATCGTATCACACAAGTAAATGAGAAACATGTCGCTTTAGACTTAACACGGTTTGGAAAAAGTTTTTCCATTTTTTAGCTCCCTATCGGGCAGTCAGAACTCCATATTTGGGAGGGCTCGACAACAATCTTCCCAAAATTGCATTTTAATCATTTTTAGATGACCATATAGGGAAAGAATTGAAGTTCTTTTACAGCTTCTATGGCGAAAATTGATCAAACCGATCACACGATGGTGCTCGCTCGAAGTTGGAGCTATCTCGAGTCAGCTGTTGAGCACAATTTGTCCGACTGTTATGAAATTTTGGAAGACTCTCTTCGAAAAACAGCTCGACAACAGCTTTCCGTGACATCTTTTACTTCAAATTGTAGTATGTTAAGGATGAACATTATAATTCACACGTGAGCCTCTATGGCTATTATTGGGTGAAGGGTTTTTCCTCCAGTCATCATCAATCCATGGACGCAGGGTGGGGTAGAAAACCTTCGAAATTGAAGCCCCCTGGCTCCGTGACCCTGGCACACCCCTGGGACCAGTGTAACATTACCGAGCACCCAGGGGGAATTTATGATATACATCATCAGCTAAGCAGCCTTTGAGCGGGAAAAGGGCCTGTCACAGTCCCCTAGAGTGGCGTAGCATGGGTCATCACATTGGGGGGCACCGGATCTGATTGGGGGGGACGGGTTTGATTGGGGCAGCACAAGCAGTTTTTCGGCAATTTTCAGATTTCAAAAATTTCAGATCGCTTGGGGGGGGGCACATGCCCCTGCGTTCTTTATGCTATGCCACTGGTCCCTCACGCACTGAACAAGAACTGGTGGATTTTGTAATATCAGAGAGAGCCTGTCACAGTCCCCCATGCACTGAACAAGACTTAGTGCTACCCCCACCCAGTTTCATTATTAGCCTTTACAGTTCTTGTTTACAAGCTGTTAGTGCATATACAGAACGAAACACACACCCGAGGCCCCCCCCCCACCCACCACCACACACCATAGTGACCACTAAGTCTTCACTTAATATAGTTCAGGTGAGAAAAAAAGATTGGAAACCAAGAAAAAATGGGAGAAAAGATTGGAAACCCTTAGAAAATATAAGAGAAAATATTGAAACCCTAAAAAGAATGGGAGAAAAGACAGAAAACCAAGAAGCATGGGAGAAAAAAGCATTTGATTAACTAATGGAATAGACAAGACTTTAAATGAGTAGAAGTCAAAAGTAATTAGTGACAATCGACTCAATATATAAAATATAATCAAAAACACATTTTGCCGTTTACAAAATAGTTATTTTATTTTACTATTTGGCTATCAAATATATTAGTTTTAATAAAGCCTTGAATAAATTGGTCATTTTAGCTTTGGATTTAGTATGACAAAACCTTCATACAGATATTGCAGTTATACAATGAAATGCCATATTTATACCACCACCAGCAGCAGCTATTCAGATATTGCCAGTGTGGTCTTTGCAAAAATCCTTCTGGGGGTCCAAGTATTTTATATATCAGTGTCAGAGGGGGCAAAGATAAATTTCCCAGAAGGCATAATTTTGGGCCTGTGTTATTGCAACAACTGTGTGCGAAGCACACACACATTTTTAAGTTGACACTAATTTAGCCCCAAATAAAGGATAGGGTACTGTCTCCATTGCAAAGACCATACTGGATATTGTTACACTTATATAAATTATTGGCTTCACATTTGAGCATCTTTCTTTGGCAGTGTTACATCTTTTGTTTATACATTTGCGTAGTCTACTTATAAAAGCCATTGCCACTTCAATGAATTGGCTGCACACAATTTTCCACATGGTGGAGAGCATCAATTTTATGACTTTGTGGAAGGAATCATTTGTTTTACCCAACTTTACCATTACTGTTTGGAAGTATGAAATACATACTGAAACAATACAATACTTATGTACTTTCATCGCTGTTGCTGGTTCAAGGCCTCACATACTTATTAAGTGTAGCCAACCGTAAACAGGTGGGACTACCCATGGGTCAACATTTTCCACACCCAATTTCATCACAGTGCTGCCCCAAATCCTAATTGTTATTAGGGATATGGGCTCTATCCTCAAGTATAGAAAAGATTTACAAACTGGATGCTTGTTTATAATTGATACATACTAGTATTCAGTTGATTTGGGCTATTTCATTTGAAATCCATATACCTCTATGGAATACATGACCTTAAATTGTCTACACAGGGAGTGTGAATTTCAAATGGGGTTACCGGAATGGCGACTCCATTTAAAATCTACTGGGAGATTAAAGTCATGTCTTCCATATATATATTGGGGGTATGTGGATTTCATCTGGAAAACCCTTTGTTACTAATGAGGTAGAGCAATTTTTGCTATTTGGCAAATTGATTGATTAACAATCAGTCACTCTTCAGGGGCGGATCCAGGAATTTTCAATAGAGGGGGCGCCGAGCCACCGCCGCCGCGGCTCGGCGCCCACACAAAGTCAGGCGCCACTCTGCAAAAATACACAGAGTCAGGCGCCGATCTGCACATAAATAGAGGGGCGGCAGGCGTCGCCTCTAAATCCGCCACTGCTCTTTGCAGTATAAATTCAACTTAAAATGTTATACCCTATCAATACAGCACTTATCATAATTTAAGATACTGTTGACAAATAACTAGTGCTGTTACTGATTACCTTTTGGTCAAAAATATTTTTGTTGTCCAACTTGTGTCGACTTTAATGACATGCTACACACATTTGATGTATGGCCATATTTTAGTGTCTATTTAGAAATTGAATGGATGAAGTTTTTGTAATGAGCATACATAAACACAGCAATGTGTTTTGTTTCAGCATTGTCCACTCAATTTTCTCAAAAAAGAGAATAAATTAGGTGATGTAATAAGCATCAAGTTATTATTACTTAGCCATTTGTCATACAAATATTGTTTACCATTTTTTCGTCTTGCATAATAGACAACAAAATTAATCATAATTTGAAATACACATGTTAGTGAAAACAATGGTCAATAATATAAGAGAATGTGACAGCTTGTGGACAATGCAGAATGAATTTAAGCTTGTGTGTAAACAAACATTCAGATGCAAACTAGTCTGTTTAATTCAGTCTTTTATACATTGGTCATAAGTAGAATTGAGTACCTTTGATCACATGTATATATAAAAATTGGTTGTATTCTAGCCATTTGTCACTTGGCATCCTAGTGTACTTAAAGCTGCAGTCTCATGTCAGTATTTTTTAAGTGATTATTAAAAAAACATCTATACATGGGAGTAAATGCTCAGTACAATTAACAGCACTAACCATGAAAAATATCAGACATCTTGTTACGCATAATTCAGCAATATTTAGCACCAATTATTTATGTCATTTGTACAAGTATATCACTAAAACAATTGGACCTTTTCGGTAAATCCCATAATTCCTTACGGTTAGACCCGAGATGTCATCATTTAACGTCATGCAGATGCAGACACCATTAAGCGAACATCACTACTGCACATTGAAAGTCGGTATGACATCCATATGACTACATCTGGGGTCTAGGAATTATGGGACTTACCGAAAAGGTCAATTGACTTGATTTTCATAACAAGAGCACTGATGGTCAATTGGATGTACTTTGTTCTATGAAACATGAAATGGAAGCATGAATTATCAATTAACAACATTAGCAATATTAAGTATCAAACAGCAAATATCAAAAATACATTACCTTATTAAAGATATTAATCTGTTAATGACACCATTCTTTGTTGAAATTTGCATTAAACTGGTCAGAGCAGTTTCCACTTACTTTCCATTGTTTTTATAACTGCCATTATAGGTGGTGGAAGCCCCCTTTAATTTTTCCAGGGGGGAAGTCCCCCCTAAAAAAAAAAAAAAAAAAGGGTAAAAATAAAGCAATAATTGCCTTTTACAACTTCCTTTTAGCCTGAAGAACACAGTGTTTTGGGCCAAAATATGGTAAACTTGAGTGTACCATGCGTGGAATGGCCCATCAAATAGCAAAATTCAACTTCATTTTGGGCTAAAATAACCTAAAATTCACAATTTTTAGCACGCAAATGTCCCAGTACCCCCCCCCCCCCAATATTAATGCTTTTGCCACTAGCACTGACTGCCATTTTTTGATACTACTGTTGAAGTGGTCATCTGTAAAAGCAATAGTCAAGATCAGCTATCTAATAGATGAACACCTCAACAATAGTTTTGAAAAAGACAAATAATGGCAGTTGTCTAAACGTCTGTGAATAAGTAGAAACTTGTTGGACTGTACCATTATCTGTTCCAATTCCAGTGACACCTCATACATATTGGCCTGGGTAGGATTAGGCCAATGTTCACTGGAGGGGTACAACAACTAGCACTAAGTACATCACTATTATATTGATTTTTGAAAACAAAATGCTAATACCTATACAATGTATCCAAAGGTCCAGGGAAATTAATGAGGTGTCACGGGAGCTGGAATAGATCATAATAGTTTGGTAAAAATGTCAACAATGAAAATACATTAAAGCCATACTGTAATATTTGCTACGGAGAAAGCCATCAATATTGAAAATGCATATTATATTGATTATGTGACCTGCTACTACGAAATCAGTCACAAGGAGTCAGTCACTCAAAACGCCCTGGCTACTGCGTTGGTGTTCACTCACCTGTTAAAGCCACTAAGTATGTCTGTATCCTTTGTGAATGGGGGCACAATGATGCCATTCACAAAGGATAATACTAAGTACTGGCTTGTACAGGTGGTGGCAAACAAAGAACATTATAGAGGCCTTGCATGTGACGTATCATCCCGTAAATATGTCTCAAAGCTCACGAGTGGTTTGAAAACAAATGCAAAATGCAATTTTTTTTTTTATTCCCGACTTGGTATTTTCATGGTATTTTTGCGAAAAAAAAATTGATTTTCACCAAATTTTCACAAAAAAAAAAATTCTGCATTTCTTTTTTTTTTTTCAAATCTCGCGATTTTACAAATGCGCTGCAAGCTTTGAGACAAACCTTTTTTTTTGTTGGCCTAATAAAGAACAATTTTCAGGGGTTTCAAGGGATTCATTTTGGACTTAACTCCCATATTATGCATATTTTGGTCCGTAATGATTTGTTAGGTCAAATTGAAATTCTAGATTCATCGGCTTACAAACATAATGCTGGCACTGACTGATACATTAAATAACTTATATTATAACTACATAATATGTAGCTTTTAAGCAAATCAACTGCTGCATAACAAATATATAAATAAAATATAAGCTTTGGTTTTTGATTACATTGCAGGTTTCTGTTACTTGTCCATCATATAATACATAATGTTAAAATATTAGTAAGAACTACTGTGGAATTGGTTATATTTGCGTACAGAAATCTTTGCGATTTCCTACACTTTTTGTACGTGTTGATACTTTCGCAAAATTCATGTGCTACCAATGTTATTATATGACAAAATTTCATATTCTCCCGCTGTTAAATTCAAAATATATAACCTCTATACACGAAAATAAAAGCTTCACAAAAATGGCATACAGTACTCGGTAACATTATAATATAAACAAAATTGTAGAATAAAGCACATAAGATTTATTATTCGTCTGCTCAGTATATGGATTAATTAAGTTAGTGTTGTAGATTTCTGTAATGACAAACAACATTGTTACCCTCAACTAAATGTAAACCATAATTTCACTAACTGTATAATTAGTGTGTTTGAATTAGCATGAAAATTCAGTGCAAAAAATAGTGTTTTTCACACCTGACTTTTTGTTTGTTTGTTGAGGAGTTATCCCAGGAGTTATTTAATTTCTTGTGCATTTTATGCTATTTATATGCTTTTTAATTAATATGTGTATAGACCACTTGACATCATTGTTGATCAACAAAAGCGATGGACTCGTCTTTCGATATGCTCAAACGAACGAACCACTACACTGTTCAATGGCTTTCTTGTACTATATGAAATGTGGTGGGCGATTTAAAATGCAAGGCCCTGAGCAAATTACGATGCGTACGCACACTGCAGGGCGAAGAACAATGGGAATTGCCATAATTGGCAAGATACTGGTGGGCAATGATGTCACATGTCAAGTGGTCTATATATTAATTTCTTTGGTATTCATTACATTTTACATGCATTTTTATTGTATATGCCTCGGTCCAAGGAAGAGGTGCTATAAGCATACATGCAAATAATGATAATAATAATAACTATAATAATAACAATTGTTTTTTGCTTAGATATGGGTCATTTTTACAGTATAAAATCAGCTACTGTTCATTGTAAGTAGTTTTCGCTGCATTGATGTAGGCCTACATACATTTGCAAATGAAGCAAAACAATTAAATACTGACTGATATTACATTACATCAAAATAGAATATAGAGTCATCAATGTTTCACACGTTACACTATACATAAATTTGACATGTATGCCAAATATCAAACTTGAGCTACTAAAGTAATCATAAGTTAACAATACAGAAATGACAAAACAGACATGTTACAAAACCATACAAGGAAACAAAGCAGCAGCAACTACATGCAGGCCTATGACGCATACTGCTACCATTGTTTAAAAGGACGGCATGTTGGCTTTGGTTATCACATGTTAGGTCTAATTACATCAGACAGAATGCTTCTACGATACACCTTCTTACCCAATGACCCTCTTTTTTTGTAAAATCTCTCAACGAAAGACCCCTAGTTTTGAATTAGTGTCCGCACATCTCTGTCACTTCCAAAGTTGTGTGCCCCTACTAAACCTCAACTCAGACAATAGTAATTCACACACAAAATATTTTGGGTCAATTTCGGTTTAGTGATCATTTTTCTTCTCATCATGCAAAAGTCTTCTCATATGAGTATTGAGGATAGCAATGACATTATAATATTTTGCAGTAAACCTTTGATGAGAGTGTATTTTAAGCGTATATCGCATATTTACTGCGTTGGAACACACTTGGCTCTGAACTTCGCACCGTATGCGTTGTTAGCTCTGACTTTGCAACATCACAGCACTGACAGCAGTACGCAATCATCAGAGGTGTACTGCAAAAATATTATAAAGTTAAACCTTACTGAAGATTTTCACTACTCATCCTCACATTATGGATTAAAATCAGGCCCGTAACAAGGGGAGGGGGCGATTACCCCCCATCCCCAAAATGTCCCCCTTTTGATCCAAAAAGTCCCATTTGCGACCGTAGTGAGCAAAAAAAAATTGGTTTTTATTTCTTATTGGTCAAAAAAGGTCAACATTTTGAAAAAAATAGTCCACTTTTTCAAAATCCACCCCCAATAAATCCTGCTTAAGGGTCTGATTAAAATCCTTTCTTCTGATTCAAAGGCTTCTGTATCTAAAGGGGAACTACATCTTATTATCAAAGTAGCATGTTATTAATATTATCGCATATATTAATGACAGAATACAAGATGGCATAAGCACATTGGCACTTTGTTTTGCATTTGTCTAGACAAAATTATTTATCAATTCTCAAGCATATTTTATGTTTGCTGATATTTTCATCAGCATCATCCCAGCAAACACAAAAATGATCTTAAAATGTTATATGGTTTTATTCAAAACGTTTTATATGAAAACACACTACAACAACATTTTTAAAAGGATGTTAAAATGTTATTGTAAAATATTTTTTGGCAAATATTTGCTGAATAATTTGTCAACTCTTTAATAATATTGTGTTAAAATGTTTGCATCTAGTTTTCAAAAATGATTTTAGATTATTAGAATGTTATTATAACATTTTATACCCTTTATATAACCCAACGATTTCTGTAAAACATTTTGCCCAAGCCAAATCATTCATGCAGAGTTAGCATCAAATGAAGTTTGCATATATGTAACCTGATTGAGCAAAGTGATTCATTTGCCATGCAAATTCAATTTCAATTTTAATTTTAAGGTTGGTCACCAGATCCGGTATGTCCTAACAATAAGTTATGCTGGGATTGGGTATGATCACTCCAATCATCTCTCCTGTTAAAGAACTTGTATATACTAGCCCATTTCTTAAACCCACCCCTATTTTTTATTCAACTCTCTCAGCTAGGGTTAGCTTAAACATCAAAGTGGTTAAAGTAAAAGCATAATTGTTTACTTGAGATCTAAGGCAACTTGTGTTTTAATTTGTACCAACCCAAATACTTCTCAACAACATTTAACCTGAGAGAATGCAGACACACATATCCTTGCTTACTATCATGGATGCATGTCAATTCATTCTCTAAGCAATTGACCTTTTGTAAATCCATAATTCCTTAGCATTAGACCCCAGATCTCGTCATTTGATGTCATGCCGACTTGCGATGTGCAGTAGCGATGTTCGCTAAATGATGTGCGCATCGGCGTGATGTCAATTGATGATATCTGGGGTCTAACCGCAAGGAATTATGGGATTTACCAAAAAGGTCAATTGTGTTTACAATGATCATGATATGTACAGAATTCTTCATTTCATTTCATTTCATCAGGTACTCTATACTGACACTTTTGGATGAACAGAGCTGCAAACACTTATATTTCCAAGCAAACAAAATCTGTCATCTCTCTTTAAATGTTTTAATTGGTCCATTTGTAAAGAAATAAAATTTAAACAACATCTTTAGTTTTTGTAGAATTCTTGTACAACTTGATAAGCTTATCAGCTTGGCTGTATCCTGTTGCCATGGCACCATGGGTGGTAGAGTGGTATTCTTTATGGAAGGCTTCACCGGCAAACATCAGCAGTGGTGTCTGAAATTATAATGGGAGAGGAGACTTAAGAACTTATAACAAAGGGTTACTTTTAGTGGTCCTGACAGCTTTGACTATACACCAGGCACAAAAAGAAACTCGTCAGTTATATTCATCCTTGCTGTTCAATAACTTGATAATTTTGGATTATTCTGAAATATACATTTTGTTAATTGGACTTTTCTTTCTCATTTGACACCCTGTTCGTGAACATTGAGCAAGAATTGACCAAGATATGCGCCTCAAACTCTCAAACCCCAAAATGAAAAGTTGCAATTTTAAAGATTCAATTGTGCCTGTTACACTGTGTGCTTTATTGATTGGCCCGTGGTGCTTGTGTGCAATACAACAATGCGTTCCCATTGAAAATCGTTTATTTTTTTTAATGATACTTCGACCTCCGAGATCTACACGCCTTCTCTACACGACGCTCTTCCGATCTACCCACAGGGTGTCAAATGAGAAGGCAAAAGTCCAATTAACAAAATGCATATTTCAGAATAATCCAAAATTATCAAGTTATTGAACAGCAAGGATGAATATAACTGACGAGTTTCTTTTTGTGCCTGGTGTAGTTCAGTTGGCTACTTCGAGAGAGTGTGCTGTCAGTGTGTACCCTAATGCATGTTGCATTAAATTTTGTGTGTTGATGCAAAGAGCTGGCATGTTTATACACACATATGTACACCCCTACACACGCATAGTAACTCTGACAAAGCAGACGTCATGTCTTGAGGAAGCCAAATAAGGTATATTGCTGATCGAGATTGATGGGCAAACATGATGCATGCTGGGAATGAAAAGGGCTCAAAAGCTATAGAATTCATCACATGAGATCGCAAATTTGAGCCTTTTTCCTTCCCAGCACAACTTTTGCCTATCGATTGCTATCAGCTTGAGATTTTTGTTATAATATTGCCATCTTGCTTACAGATGATGTGGATTTTGTGTGGATACAGCAGTTTTTAAAAACAGCTGAATATGAACAAAAATGTGTTGTAACAATAATTTAATTTAACTATATAATACAAGTAAATTGTTTGTATACTTTCTTGCCGAGTATGGTTAATACAGTTAGCCTTCAGAACAATACATGTACATATTTTGAATCAATCTAATGTACACAAGAATTCTTTTTATTCAAAACATTGAATCTTTTACCTTGTTATCTTTGGTTTCACTAGTGTTTGGCCCATAAACCGGCTCCATCATGACATCAAACTCATTCCCAGAAGTGCCTGGTTGAACAAAAGCTCCATATGCACCACATATATATGGGTTACTGTACCAACGTGTGAAGAAGACTTCAACTGGCTCTGGAATTCTTGGATTGTTCATGAATTTACGAAGAACTTCAGTGGAGATCTACATAAATATGCAAAAAAAAAGATGATTTATTAAGTATGAAATAAGTATTCTTTCAAACTAATTTGGGACTCAATAATATAAATTGAAGAGTTTCAACGCGAAATGTGATAAATCCATTGCGATTTATTTTTGTAATCGCGCCATCTCTCTACAATTGTTTGACAGTGTTATCTCAATTTTCATATATTTGGCGCTTATCACGTTTTGAGATGAAACTATTCAACACTCTCTATGGTTGTATATTCAATTCAAATCAAGCTTAGGAAAAGTTCGGATCATTTTTACTCCAAGAAGACAGCAGCTATGGAACATTTTGTGCCCTCCTTCCAGCGTTAGCCATAGCCGGTATTGCGGAGCAAAATGCTATTCAACTTTGAGCACTTTGCTACACAATTTGGGAAATGTGTAGCAATTTTATGCCATAGACTTATACAGTGAAGTATGCAAATTTAACCAAAATAAAGTAGTGCAAGCTGATAATATTACTCATAAAAATGTCTTACGTCCAATGCTGCCTCCTCCTTTAAGATTTATAGGCCTCTTTTGGCAATATTTGTTAAATTTGTCATCCTTTTTGCCCACATACCTTGCCAATCTTGTCATCATCAAGCATTTCCATGTACTCAGCCTCTGCACCTGATATCCAGCCAACCAGCATGTTAGGATGCTTCTCTACAGTATCAAATCCAACAATCTTCTTCAAGAAGTACTTCTCAATCTCGCCCTCAGATGTGACCACTGTCGCCTGGTTAGGATCTGCATTGGCATAATCTTCATTCCAAAGCAACTGAATCCCATCAAGATCTACCTTCTTAAACATCTTCTTCCAGAAGGGTTTCTGTAACGAAGAATATCTTGTTGATGGTGCCAAACTGAAGAACGTTGAGAGTTCTTTGCTTATCATCTGGAAGAGCTGGGAAGAACAGATGGCTTTTGTTTTGTTTCAGGAAACCAACTGAAGCTGTTATAATGATGTGATCAGCTGAAAACAGGTCCCCATTCTCACATTTGACATGGATTGGCTTTCTATGCCCAGCTGTGTGGTCACTTTTATCAGACTCAGCACTCCAATCAATTTTGGTTACAGCAGCGTTGTACTTCACAGATCCAGCTGGTATCTTCTTCAGCAAGACGTCAAGCACACCTTGGTACCCTTTGTCACCCAGAGTGCAGTAGTAATCCCCTGGCAAGGCTGTGTAATCATTGAACCGCATCAGCGACACATCCTTCATACTCTGACATCCATTATCAACACATTCCTGTCGCATGCACCAATGAAACATTAACCGGTAGATTCTCTTGGTTTTATCATCCAGCTTCATCGTGGTCATCTTCTGGTCGAGTAGTTGCTCCAAGAACTCACCTACGCTTACATTTTCATATTTGATAGCTCCATCACTTGCGTCGTGCAGATGTTGCATTTCAATCAGAAGAGAGCTGTACAAGCAAATAGCATCTTTGGCGATATCCTTGTTCAGTAAGGTGCCATCTTCCATGAAGAACAGATCTTCCCCGTCATCAGATTGAAACCATTCTGCTGTGCTGTCCTCACTGCTACTCTCACTGCTACTACCACTACTACTTTCACTACCACAATCTTCCTGCATGAAGTAAATCAAAGTATTTGATAAAAAGGTTAGAATAGGGAATAAGACCAATTATAAGATCTGGGAAACCAGGGAGCTCCTTCTTATGGAATAAATGTTGCTTCCTAAGATGAGATACAGAAATGCTAATTATGGCAAGTTTTGCTTGTTTGCCTTGTACAAAAACTTGTTTATCTTTGCTGGAAATAAACATAGCAGAAGCTTTGACCTTAATCGACTGGCTGCCTATTAAGAATATTGTGTAATGTGATTGGTTAATTCCCCCCTCCCCCAAGTCGTGCATAGTTTGACTAGTTTACAATGTCATATGCATGTGGAATACTTGTGGATGGCTTTCAAATTGTTCATTGTGTCCGAGAACTAAATTACAACAACAGTAGATATAAACTTGATACCGTCATGTTTGCTTGGCCAGGAGAGAAACATATTGTGAACTGTAGGAAATACTAATTAGATTGTTAATCGGGATTGGTGATGAGAACTTTTAAGATATTTGGCCAAAAAGGAGAAAACCATTTTGATTTATTGCTCTACAGCATAATATATCCACTGACTGAATATAAAAAAGCCCATCTTAAACAAGTTGCCTTTCAGAGGTTCCATTTTGGTATAGCATTGTATTTTTTTGGTACATATTATGCACATTTCTTAAAACTATGGGTTATGTTATGTTTTATGTCAATGTTTTATCAAACATGCAGTTTCATCTACCTCTTCCCCATGCAAGCTAAGCCAACACTGGTATTAAATACACAGTCTTAGCCATGTTGGTGCCTGATGTATTGATGATAATGAGAATTAAAAACTGAATAGAGTAAAGTGTTACAGTTTCAATTGCCACAAATATTAAGGAACATATATGAAACAGCTTGTGCATAATGTAACATACATACCTCTAATAGGTTATGTTTAGCTGCCAATTCATAAATAGGATTCCCTTCTGTACCATGGATCCAATTGGCTCCCAGTTCTAACACAGTGTTTCCTGAATTGAAAACAAAATTGCAAGAGAAAAGAATGATTAAAACCGATTGCTGATACTGGATATATAGCAGATATAACAATTAACACACAGCATTCAAAGGAACAATATACATAATACTACAGTAACAACAAAAGCATGAACAATACAACAACTACTACAACAATTAATGCATTGGTTTTTGGAAGTAGTGTAACTAAAATGGATGTGGTTATGCTAAAAACTTAATTGGTTTTTGGTTCATTATCATCTGACTGGGTGCAAATGAAAACTTTTAGCAAAATGAAATGAATCATATTTGGCCTGAATTGAATTGAGCATACAACAATTGATTTGAGCATATTGTTCCACATAAGTACTATAACTACTATGAATTTAAGCACAATAAAACACCTAATAGGGTGCAAATCAAAACTAGCACTTGAGGAAATGAATCATATTTGGTGTGAATTGAATTTAATCATTTGAATTGATTTGATCATATTGTTCCATATAAATACTATGAATGTTGTACAATAAAACACCTAATCCTGATATTGATTGACACGAAGTAGTGTAACTAAACTGGATGTGGCTAAAACACTTGTTTACTGATTGGTCTCTATCGCTAAGTATATTAATTTATGGCCAATACTTATGTATATTTTAAAGAACAAAAGTAAATAAAATTTTATAAATTATACATAAATAAATTGTATAAATTATATAAATAAATTTATTCTCGGGACTCAATTTGTATGTCACCTTTTCATGTTTTATTTTACTTGGTGCCCTTCCAAATTAAAGGCAATTTACTACTTGCCTTGTAAAATCATCCTTGCCCTTCTTGGATCTTATTTTGAGGGCTGCACATATCAGATAGATTATCTTGCTACGACCCCGATATTAACCAGGTTGGCAACACTTGCTCTACAGTGTAAATTGTCTCACTTTACAAGTGTAAATTTGAATACATGTAATTTTTTAGATTAAAAACAATGATAAAGAACCTTTAGTATTACTATGTTTGATGAGAAGAACAAACCTTTCCCTTTCCCATCCCCTCCCCTCCTCCATTCGCCTCAACCAATGGTTAGACTGGAGAGCCCAATGTCAGAATTGGTTTCATCAATGTTGAATTGGGAGGGAACATGTTAAAAATCAAGTGGAAGGCATTTGAACAGAAAGGTCATCCAGGGGTCAAATTTTAGTAGTGCTCATTCACATGTGGTCAAAGGTCATCTGGGAGCAAATTGTTTACAACATTTGCCACAATTGGGCTCAAGCACCACTACCCATATAGCCCCTCAAACTGCATGGCACCACACAATTCTAGTTTCATAAAATATCCCTGGTATTAACATCCAAGATAATTGAACAATATACTATTTGTTTCAAGTTAGGAGTTTCAAAAAAGGGATGTTGACATGTATAGCCATTGTTATGTGTGTTTGTGTACTGTAACACATTCGTGCAGGCCTACCTGTGTACAAATACAATGATCTCTGATAACATCAAAAGATTTGAGTAGGAGTTTGACCCCAAATATTAGGGCCTGTCCTATATGAACAACATAAGCTTGAAGCCAAAGACCCCTTTGAAACCATAGAATATAATCACTGTGCCAATATTCTGACGGCTTCTGAAGATAGCAAATCTGATTACAGCTTAATTATCTTGATACTTGACATTTGGTAGAACCCAAACAATTAGCCATACAGGCTATGGATGATAAATGGGGCACTATTGTTTTTGTAGTGATAAATCAAAACAAGTTCGATGTTATAGGTTTTGAAATACAGCCGAAATAAAACATACATGAACATGTTTTTTCCAAATGCAGGTGTCAAATGGAGTCTTGAACCTACCCTCCTCACCTTAATTCACTGTCCATAAATTATTTATATGTAAAGATTCATCTTCTGCTCAAAAATATTTACTCACTGGGAGGGGGAGGGGTGCCCCAACTTGTTGAGGCAAAAAAACCCAAATTACAAAAATGTCCACTTTTTCTGCAATTTTGTGCAAAATTGGTTGATTTTGCCCCCTGAAATTCACTTTGCCCCCATATCCCCGAAAAAACATTTCTAGTGCCAGTGTGTTGTAGTCTTACATGAAAACATGTCAGAAACATTTGGACTAAGTTTCAAGACAAAATTTCCACAGTAGCCTTACATCACTTCTACAGCATATAGAAGATGCCAATTGCCATGGTGAAAACACTTACCCATTTGCCATGTACTGTGTATCCGTCCACCAGGTCTATCCATAGCCTCAAGTACAGTGATATCAAATAGTCCTGAGTCAGCCAGTTGAGCTGCGGCAGATAACCCAGCCATACCAGCTCCAACCACAATCACTTGAGGTTTCAATGATGATGATGCCATAGTGAATGACTACAGGATTGCTTCACCAGAGTTGGTTGTTCTCGTTGCTGTAAGAAGTGAAGTGAAATATCGCAAAAAATTGATTAGAAAAAAACCCAGTTATTTTATTTATTAAGAATGAAATGGCAATAGTATAATTCTAATTGATACCTTGGTGTTATAATCCTCTTTTACACAGCAAGATTATATTAGTTGATGCATGCACATACTAAAGGTTGAATGAATATCCAATATTAATCATGGTAATAAATGGTATACACTGATTAGTGGTATTCTAAGAAGTTTCAACCAGGCCCGCACGCAGGATTTCATTTGGGGTGCTGATTTTGAAAAAGTGGATCTTTTTCCAAGGGGGGGGGGGGCAATTTTGTGTAAAGTGGACAAAATTTGACTTTTTTTTTCAAAAAAGCGTAAAAAGCCTTATTTTTTTTTGCTCGCTACGCTTGCAAATTCTGAAATTTTGGGACTTTTTGTATAATTTTCCAAATTGGGGGGTGCAGCGCTCATTCAGTGGATGTAAAACAAGTTTGTGAGATATGAATAAATGAAGCTTGTATAACTATACAAGATAAGATCACACAAGATAAGATCATACAAATTGATGAATTGTTTCAGTAACAAACATATTGTACTGGCTACTTCACAAGGTTATAAGTCTCTCCCTGTTTCCAGTCTATAAAACATAATATCCAATAAGAGTTCAACAGGATGGGATGAAGTCTTTCCTTTGTGACTTCATGTTTTTAGAGAAGTACTATAAACATTTTCTGTTTGAATTAAGAAGTGTCCATCTTTTATACCAAGGTTTTGGCTAGATAGCATAACAATATTTAAGTTTCTGTTTTCAATAATTAAACAACTGTCCATTAAACAAATGTTTTGGTTACAGCATGTAAATGGAGCAACCATTGTTTAGATGTGTATTTACCTTCCCTTTATTGGAAGCCTTGAAAACAAAACCAGATAGATTTGCAAAATGATTTTCCATTGTTTTGAAATGTAACAAAATACATAAATGCAACTTTGTTTTCACTAAAAAATTGTAGTAAAGTAATTTTATTTGTGAAAGAAACGTATAAGCAACAGTTTGGCTTCATCAGTTAGTGAGTTCTGCTGCACAAATTCCAGGTGTAGGGACTCTTGTAGTCCTTGAATCTCGTTGATACACATTGTCTACTGCATTGGCTACAGGGTAGCTGCATAATTTTTCAGTTCAGTACAATGTTGACGCTTCGGTCTACATCAATTTCAAACAAGTAATACATGTAGGCTGTACATGGCTATTAAACATCCCTGTAGCATCATCTTCAGTGAAATGGCAGATGACCCCTTTTCTAAGCCAATTTTGGTATATGGATGGGTGGTTCGTTTTTTAAAATTGTCTCTATTTTTTGGAAAATAGCCCAATTTTGCCACAATCTAGAATTTCCAAAATGTCCCCCCAAATTTTGCGGAAAATTTGTGAACATAAAAGGCAATTTGGGTTCAATTTGGCCAAAATTTTTGACTTCAATTGGTATATCAATGAGTCCAAGTTACTTACAAAATTGGTATACTGATGGGTCCATTTTCAAATTCTCAGCAGCACACCCCTACCAAAACCAAACTTGAGATGTATATCATCACCAGGAATAATCATTCCATCTACAACAAGCTGTATCCATGGTAGTTTGGTATAGAACTTATTTTTGAAAGCACCATTTTTGTAGACAGGTTGCCCATACAGAACGTTGAGACACATAACATAACATTATAAAAAGCAAACTAACTTTGAGAGTTCACATGCTATTACAAATTTACAATGCACATTGGTCTCATGTTGATCTACTACGGGGTTCAAAGGTGCGCGGCATGGCATGCATACTGGGGTCTTTTGGAATAAAAGATATTGAACATTTGTACAGTGTATCATGAAGGTCAATGTTTGGGTTACTCTGTAGATACAATAAATTAATGTAGCGAGATATTTTTGCATGCTTTTTTAGTGATTTTAGTAACAGTAAAGTGGGTATTTAATTTGTGTTTTCACATATATTCACATTAAGTACATGTGCTATAAGTGTAATAAATATTTTTGCGGGGTTCAAAATTAGCGGCTGCCTAGTGTGGATTGATTGTGAAAATTAACCCCCTGCAAAAATTCCTGCTATACAGTATAGATCATTGTGCCAGGCTCCTAAACCATGTAAACCCCGGTCCCAAACAATGATGTGTGCTGTTAGATAATGCAATGTACTATATTAGCTTATATTTAGTTCAAGAAAGATCACTTTGGCACAGCAGCAGCATCATAATAGTCCTGAAAGATCAGAGAAGTACTGCTGCTTCAACATCCATTGTTTAATAATAAAGCTGTTTTACAGAGATTGAACATAGTTACACTTTATGGTATATGTGGATTATTTCTCATGCATGATGGAGAGACATTGGAAAAATCTTCTTGGTGTTTGTGGAGGTTTATTCTTATCCTATGGCTCATTTATCACAGTAGTCAGTCTTCAAAGCAGTATCCACATGGACGCCAGAGGAACAGCCTCTCTCAGTATGTATAATATATGCCATGCTTTTGCCATGCTATTTGCACCCATTATTATTGCTAAAATTGGAACAAAATGGACGATGGTTTTTGGTATGTTGTGTTTGTGCATTTACATTGCATGTAATTTTTATCCAGAATCCTACATTTTATTGCCGGTTTCGACTCTGCTGGGAGTTTTTGTCGCACCACTTTGGGTGGCCGAAGCCACACATATAACCACAACTGCCATGCATTTGGCTTCTACGACAGGGGAACAAGCTGGTGATTTGGTTAGTCGTTTTACCGGGATTTATTATTGGTTTGAGAAGTTCAGCGCAATTCCAGGTATGGTAAAAAATTTTTTATTTTTCTTTCTTCCAATCCAGTGACTTTAATGCTCAGGTTGCTACAAGCCCAAACTTAAAAGGGTATTTTGTGATACACAGCATCATCCCCCCACTTTTCTCAAAAAAAGTTGAGATTTTTATATCACTGGCAACCTCTGGCTACATAATATTTATGTACCAAAATAATCTTGCAGATTAATTCGTTCAGCAAAGATATCGTGAAATTTGAATTTACAACACATTGTCTATGGGGGCAATGTAATACACATAATCATGCATAACTCGTAAATGCAAAATCGGAATCAACTGAAATTTTGGGAATAAGCTTTTTTCGTGAATATCTGAAAAATGTCATAAATTAGAGGATGCTAGGATCACGAAATACTCCTTTAAGATGAGGTACATGACAGCAATATTTTTAAAGGAAGTGACTGGTCATGGATATGCTTGAAGGAACAGAATATGACCACTGAACTGTTCGGGGCACTCCCATACATACGTCATGTGCTCATGAAAAGACCTACACCCAAAATCCTACACCCAATGACCTTGTTTTTTCAGCATGCAGCCTACACTCAATGACCCCTTTTTTGAACAATTAGTCCTCAAAATTGAAAATTCAATGCACTACGCACACATTTTTAGCAAAATGAACAAGTTTTGTCTATTTTGTACTGTCAAATTGGGTAAAAAACTATTTTTAATTGTCAATGATGTGAAATTTTGGGCGCTCACATACAAAATCACCCCATTTTTGATGTTGCCAACACCGAAAGACACCCTTTTTTTCTGAAAATTTCTACACCGATAGACCCCTAGTTTTATACGCTGGTGGGCACAGGTACGTCACTTTCATATTCGAGAAATTAGCAAAACAAAGCAACTTTACAAAACATAACCAAAAGACAAGACAAGGGACGGGAAAAAAAAAAAAAAAAAGATTAATTATATTTAGAGACAAGAGTCATTTTGTTTTAAATTGAGCAATATTCTTACTATTATGATTTCTTTTATATATAACGTTTGATTTTCTACTTCGAGGTTGGTCAATAAAGTAGTTGGAAAGTGGTCACTTAAAAAAAAATTAAGTGACAGTTATCATAATTGTTGATTTGATAATATTGTCACTATTTGTAAGGATATCTATATAAATAAAAGGAAGTCGCTAAATCTTGTGCGCGAATAGACTCAGAGATGATTTCACTTTCAGCTCTGATTTATTGGTACATTGATCGGGTACATATTGCCATTAAACCATCTGAGGAAAAAAAAAAAAAAAATTGGTGGTAACTAAGAGAATAACATAAAACACTGTGGTGTTGCTATGCAAAATCGATCGCAGTGGCATTGTGGGTAATAAGGACAGTGTGAACCGCGTAATAATATTTCCATTGAAAAACCATACGCAGAGCAACATTGCCCCTTTTTCTGCCAACTGCGAGGTGGCCAAGAAATGATTCAGGCTATCTAGATGCACAACAGCGCATAATTTAATAATGATCTTACGAGCTTTTCGTCCCTCACGCAGATCTACGCGCCCCATTTACCGCCACTGCATCAAGGTTGGCAGCCAAGAAATTAAGGCTACGACGCGTGAATCAGGTCTTTGCGTCATCACTATGGTAACGTAGGAAACAGTGGTCTGGTAGTCTAGAGTGGTGGTAGTGCCTGCGTGGAGACTCGGGGTGCAGACAGTCAGTGTACAATTTCATTATTTATTCTAGGCCTATGAATCGTCCGGAGATTGAGGAATATATACGGGAAATGCATTGCACTTTATTTGGTTGAAAACGGTCAACAAATATGGTTAAAACACAGAGGAGTAAGATAAGACAGAGCGCGTACCACCAGTCAAAGTCTCCGCCTCATCCGATAATGAGGGCCGATTGTTCCATGAAATGCGACATGCGAGACTGCTACGCAATTACCGCGTATTTTCATGGTCTATCGCGTAATCGCGAAGCACGCATACGCTCTATCGGCGATATCTGGCGAAGGCACGCATAGCGCTGGCTGGCGTGATTGTTTGACACAGCACGATCGAACAATCGGCCCTCATGAATATCGCGAGAACTGGTACCATACAATACACGGGACTTTGACTGATGGTACGCGGTCTGTTTCTCTTTCGTCCATGGGTTAAAACCGGAATTTTTTTTCCCGGGCCTTTTTATTGTCAAAACTCAGTGGTAGCGCGTGCACCGTAACTAACTGGCAGCTGTTGGTGTTAGTGCGTTGGCGTACAAGGATGTGACTTCGACGCACGCGGTCGCATATGCATAGGCCAACTTTCCGTGCCAGAGAAATAGAAAAGAAAAGAAAGTAGGACAAAACTGAAAAGGTAGGCCTACTATGGATGGGTTATGGGTACAGGGTTGTGGATTAGAGTAAATAAATAAATAAATCTATATAAATAAAAGGAAGACGCATATGCATAGGCCAACTTTCCGTACCAGAAAAGAAAAGAAAGTAGGACAAAAAGGGGTAATGGGTTTGGTTAAGAGATTACCAAAATGATAAAAATCGTAAGGATACGGGAGGCAGGAAGGAACCTAAAAAATGAAAGAATAAATAAATAAATAAATAATTCATGAAAAAAGGAAGCTAAAATAATGAGAACAGAATTAAATACAAACGGAAATCACAAGCTATAACTTATAAGCAGGAAATATGAAAATGGGAACAAAATAATAGAAAAAAAACCTAAAGCTAAAAGGACAAATCTAAGTAAGGGTAGATTTATAAAATAATGCATATGAACGGGTTCAATAAATAAATAACATGGGAACGGAAAATCACAAGCTAAGCAGCATATATCTATTGGAACAAAATAGATTTATGTAGAAGAAACTGAAAAGAAAGAAAGAATAAAATGAATAAAAAAGAAAAGAAAGAAAAAGACAAAAAGATACGGGTATTATACAGGTTACTAAATGAAACGGAGCAAAATAAAGAAGGAAAGAAAGAAACTAATCAGGAAACGTAAGAAAAAAAAGCTAAAATTAAAAACTAATCAGAAAATATAAGAAAAATGAAGCCAAAATAATGAAAACAGAATTAAATATATTAACATAAATAACGGAAATCACAAGCTAAGCAGCATAAAAAAGAAGCTAAAAGGGAAACGTAAGAAAGGACAGATTTAGAAAATAATGGGAATGCGGTTAGGCCTAAATAAATAAATAACATGGAAACGGAAAATCCCAAGCTAAATAGCAATTTTTTAATGGGAACAAACTAGACCCATGTAGAAGAAACTGAAAAGAAAGAAAGAAAGAATCTAAATGGAAATGCAAGAAGGAACAGGTTTAGAAAAATAAAATTTACCTTTTCAATGATTCTACCTTTTCAGTAATTCCTCCTGTTTTAGTGATCGCTCCCATTTACTCATCTAGCGGGGACCCGCGCGAAGCGCGGGTATCCCGCTAGTTATCAATAATTGTAGCAGTTGATTATGTGATTCTTGTTGGTTTATAAATAGTAGGTATTAATGAACAGGAGTAAAGAAGTTCAAGGTAACAATGAGTAGGTCTGTCGCTGTCTACTTTAAGTAAATCAATGTTGAAATCACCCATAATATTATGTTTTTATCCGAAGTTAACTTCTTAAAAATTTTAAATTCATGGAAGATATTTCACTTGCATACCCAATTTGCTTTGTCATTCCAGGTAACCTTATATCGATCCTTTGTTCTTTACGGGGAAATTTGAGACCGGCAGGCAACCATGTTAACCAATCACTGGATCACTGTGGTGGTGCCCCATTGAGTTGTAACCATGACACTGACATTTATAGCAATGCTACTGGACACAACATTAATGTTGATCAAACTTTTACAAACATCTTATTTGCGGTTCTTCTTGGATGCTGTGTCTGTGGAATACTGTTGTCGGTTTCTTTAATAGATACACTGTCATCGTTTAGTGACAATACGCCATCTAAAACATTAAATGTTCAAAGCTTACTTCTGGCAGTTTTAAAAGTGATGAAAACTTGTCACTTTGCTCTGTTGACACCAATCAACATACTGAATGGACTTGAACTAAGTTTCTATTTTGGAACATTTACGAAGGTTAGTTCAAAGATAATTTGTCATCCTATAAAAGTTATGCAATAATCATGTTTATGCCAAGGGAATCATGACACCTAATGCAACTGGTTGTTTGCACATATAATGTATTATGATTCTATCCTCCAGGGGGCGGATCCAGCCCTCATCTAAAAACGAGGGGGGGTCAAAATTGTATTGCCGATTTTGACCCCCATGTTCAATTTCTGACTCAAAGGACTCCCACCAGAATGGCCAATAGAGTTTTATTTGCTGTCAAATTTGGCCAAGCTAAGTGAGCTAGAAAAAATTTCATGATTGGGACCCCCTTTCAAAAACCTGGATCCGCCCCTGCTATCATCAGTATCATCATATGTACATTGTAAGATTTGACAAATATTGCATCAAGCAAGTTATGTGTATTGGTCCTGTGTGTGTACTGAGTGTCATTCTGACATTTTACATACAATAACATTTCTATCCATTATATTTTCCCATCCCAGTCATTCATAAGTTGCACAAGAGGTCTCGAAAACATTGGATTTGTCATGGCAACTGGTGGTATTGGGGGTGCTGTTGGTGCGGTAGTCTCTGGCACAGCTGTTAAGTACACTGGGAGGATGGCTGTCTTCTCAGTGGGCTTTCTGAGTCAGATAGTGTTTCTCATCTGGATGTTGCTATGGCAACCACATCAAGCTCATAACTGGGATATATATGTGATGGTAGTTGGACTAGGGGCAGGAGCAACTTTAAGGCAATCACAGATAATTGGTAAGGGAAAATAAAAACAAGATCTAGAAAAAAGTGTTTATATCT
The DNA here is from genome assembly GCF_039555335.1 of Amphiura filiformis. Classification (NCBI taxonomy): domain Eukaryota; kingdom Metazoa; phylum Echinodermata; class Ophiuroidea; order Amphilepidida; family Amphiuridae; genus Amphiura; species Amphiura filiformis. Next base: position 18,753,750 of record NC_092633.1, on the reverse strand, counting down.
GCTCTCAAAATATGACTCATGATGTATGAGTGTGCCAGCATATTCCTGTGGATTGATGTGCCTCCCACCCCATAATTAAGACCCTGCTTAATTATTCTTTTATTATACAAACAAAAAGAATGAATATATTCTATAGGTTGTAATGGATTGCAAACAGTGATATACAATAATACTTTAGTGAAATTCTACCATAATTTTGCAATAGACTGAGATGGAAGTTCAAGTTAGAATAGGTTTTGATTACCATAAAATTCCATCTACAAACCTCTGAACAAGGTTTTTTTTGGACCAAAGAAACAAAAGGCAGTGTCCCTCCACATAAATATCGCTCCATTCCCACCAAATGTCACGAACCTTAACATTTGTTGTCTCATTTCGGTAGTCGTTGTTTTAGTTACACCCACCCACACTACTGTTGTTTTAGTTGCACCCACCCACCAAGCATATATGTTAGTTGCTTGTTTTAAAAAGAGAGACTGGCCATGGAAACCTATGGGGAGTAAGAGAAAAGAACCCATGATGGAGTACCCGGGGTAATCCACTAACAAATGCAAACTTGCTCAGGCTCGGACCAAGTCGAACCGACCCTCCAAGTTTGAGGGCCATGCGACCTGTCAGTTCCGAGAATAAGGGCGGACATACAGACTACCAGTATTATTATACATGTAGATAAGACCAATCTACATGTACTGTAATGTTTTGTGGAGGGCGACTACTTTTTGTCTCTTTCGTCCAAAAAACCCTTAGAGGCATATATGCATGCATAGATAGAATTCTATGATTATATCAGTGAGCAATTAATGGAAAGAAATAAATGAATGTGATTTTAAGAATGTCAATAATTATGAATATATTTTCTTATTTTATTTATCCAGCATTAATTGGCATCCTCTTTCCAGACAATAAAGAAGGCGCATACGGGGCTCATCTATTCTTTCATTACATCGCCTACTCACTAGGATTTCTACTCAATATTTTCTTATGCACATTTCATCAGCTGATTATATTAACTTCAATTCTAGTGCTAGCCATGGTTACATACTATGTACTGGAATATGATATCAAACAGACTCAAAAACAAGAGAAATGCGAAAAAGAAACTAAATTGACAAGCTTTGATGAAGTGAAGGATTTACTTCAACCTCTTACACAAGAACACAAAATGGCCTCTCTCAACAAACTGAACAAAGACGATCGTTATAGAGACTGATTAAATAATCGAATGAATGAGATAAGAATGTCAATAATTATGAGTCTTTTCTTATTTTATTTATCCAGCATTAATTGGCATCCTCTTTCCAGACAATAAAGAAGGAGCATATGGGGGTCTTCTCTTCTTTACTTATATCGCCTACATGTACTCATTAGGATTTCTACTCAGTATCTTCTTATGCACATTTTATCAGCTGATTATAATAACTTCAATTTTAGTGCTAGCCATGGTTACATACTATGTACTGGAATATGATATCAAACAGACTAAAAAACAAGAGAATTGCGAAAAAGAAACTAAATTGGCAAGTTTTGATGAAGTGAAGGATTTACTTCAACCTCTTACATGTACACAAGAACACAAAATGACCTCTCTCAACAAAGACGATGCAAAGACTGATTTATTTCAAGCAGAGTCAAGTACCAGGACATAAGAAAATAAGGGACCATTCACAAACACTTGTTAGGGGGGCCTGATGCAAAAAAAATTTCATCGTGAAAATTTTTCTTTACAGACCTCAAAAATTTCAGGCCCCCCTTTTTGACATGAAAATTATGGGTCAACCCCATAGAAAAGCATGGTCATTTTTTCAGGGCCCCTCTTTGCAGGGTCAAATATTTTAAGGCCCCCCTTTTTGCATCAGGCCCCCCCTAACTAGTGTTTGTGAACGGTCCCTAAGTGGGTTTCATTTTATATCAGTTAAAGTCTTGTTCAAGATCCTCTCTTACTATGAGCAGCTGATCTCCCCAGCTGGTGGTGCTACAGATGTGACTTAATAATATTCAACTTCACAAATTGTGTGCAAAATGGGACTTCATTTAGATTGCAGTAAGCAAGAAAATGTCAGATTGTAAATGTAAACCTGTAATTTCAATTTCAGATATCTACATGTAGTGCTCTCGAGCTGCTACAGAATGACAGTTGTTTACATTTTGAGAGTGTGCACAGTGTAAACACAGAAATTGGGTTCCGATTGGCTTAGTCAATCATCTGACAATCATAACAACAGACTGATATAAATCTGATTGGCCAATTACATGTCAAAACATTGATCGGGGTGGGTGGCGCTCTTGAAATGCAACATTGAAATGTAAATGCAAGTTTCACCCCTTATTGGCATTTACTAAAGATATTAGAAATTTTACTCCCTAAATGGTTTAAGACACTAAAACAGACCCTTAAATGGTGTAATGACAATTTTCTCACAAGTACATACATGAGGTACTAATAAAGGGAATACACTGGAACTACATTGATTCAATTTTCTTTGTTTTGGTTTATTACTTGTGTACCTGAGTACCATCTCCAGAACCATCTTTATGAGTATGACGAACACTCTGCGAATAATATCCCAAGTGAAGCCCTAGTGGACAACCCCTTACTTCGGCGAGGATGACAATTTTGTCATCCTTGCCTGTTTACAAACAGAGAGGTATCAGAAGGATGATGCAATAGAGTGATTCACGCAGCATGAATAGGGGTTAAAAAGCTGTGTTAAGTGCTTCCATGTGCTTCTTTTGTCCAGTCAAGAGGTTGATATGGCCGAGCGGCGCTGTTGGCTGGGTGAATGCGACTGGCAAGGGTGTAAGCCTTGGGCTTGCCTTACAGGTGGGTGAGAATTTTCTTCCTCTCCCAAAATGTTCCTATGAGGGAGCGATCGTAATTTACTGACGGGGGGGAATGGGCATTTTGAGGGGGAGCCCAAAATTTTTGGGGTCTTGAGGGGGAACGACATTTTTTTATTGAAGCAAAAGGGGGGAGTGTTAAGTTTGAAATGGAGAAATTTGGGAAAACAAGGGGGGAATCGGAAAGTTTTGAGCAGACACGAGGGGGGAACGCGATTTTTTTTGTCGGTATTTTTTCCAAAATGCCCATTGCCGCAAATAACGATCAGTCCCTAAGTTCAGAAATTCTACAATTGTGACCCGATGTGAGCTTGGTTGTCATGTGGCGAATTCCATGGTGTTTAGATTTGGCATTAGAATGATTTTTTTTTGAAGGAAGAGGGACTGTTTTGGATTGAATCAAATTGTATTGAAATGAATGGTACGAAGCTTCCGTGTCAATTTGTGATCATGTGGGGTGGGGGACTTTTGTATTTATTGTAGTGAGGATATTGCATTGGATATTGAATATTGTTGAATTTTGTTAAGCAGGTAAGACTGTTATGATTGATAGTTAGAGAATAAACGATAGGAGTTTTTGTTTTTACTATCCTCTACGAGTAAAAACAAAAATTCCTATCGTTTATTCTCATTCTTAGTCAGTTAAATATTAAATTTTAATAACTGTAAACTAATTTTTAAAACAAAAACTAAGTCACCGTTATAAAAAACTCCCCTTATAATAAAATGAACGAAACTTGTTTACAACTTATACACATATTCTGTTGCGCGTACTGCTAGCGCGTGCGAGTATTCCGCACTAGTCTACGCATACGACGCAATACATACGCGCACCTCTACAAGCGTGTTACGTGTTATCAACACTCATGATGATGTGGGGTCTTCTACGGCCTGATAGACGGCACCCGAAATCATGCGATTGTCCAATCAGAGTATGTGTCTACGAACTAGACCACTCCCACTGACTAAGAATAGCCTATGTAACAATTAAAAGTTATGTATATTATAGGGGCAAGGAATCCAATTACTACACTGGAATTTCAGTAACCCAAGACAAGTGGTTTGTTATTTATGATAAGAAAAGAGGTACCGCTAGAATGTACCTCGTTTCCCATCATATACGGTATACTGAACCGCTTGTCTTGTGTCAATAAAATTTTAGTGTAGTAATTGGATTCCTTGCCCCAATAATATACATAAACTTTTGTTACCAGTGTGTTATTAGTTTTTGAGAAAAATGCAGAAATAGTCACAAATTTACCACAGGGGTGTAGCACCCCCTTAAACAGCAATGTATTATTGCACTGACAATGTTCATAAAAAAATACATTTATACTAAACAACCCAATAATATTATTAAGTTATACTAACATCTCCCAATCCGCAAAACGAAACCATGAAAGCACACCAAGCGCCTGTCTCCCCTCGCTGGCACCAACAGCCAAAGCTGCACAGCGCCATCAGTTTATTTGGTGTGTATATTTATAGTAAACAATAATAAAATAAAAACCAAGCAAGTTGTGTTTTTATTTCTAATCTGGGCATACTTTTTATGCAAAACAGTTGCGAAGTAAATCTAGTAATATAAGACCGAATTTAGAAGCTGCCAAAGACAAAGTGCCGTGGCAGGCGCCCCAAAAACATGTCTATTTATTGCTTTAAGTTTAATTCTAATAAACATTGATTAGTTTGGAAAGTTGGACGGAATGCATTCCATCATGATTAAAAACATATTTTTATTTATCAAAAACAGAAATAATACATACCTTTTAATATGTAATACAGCTGGCACTTTTGCAGGCACTTGCAGTTGCGCTGCTCACTGCTTGTCACCTTGCCTCCCTCAAAAACAGATGATATGTTTCTCTCTCTTATCAATGCGAATGTCCTCGTTGTCTCTTGGTGCAAGTTTTCACGTGAAACAACTTCAGCACCGGTATATTTTCTTCACACAAGATACAGCTATCAGTAAGCTTATGATAAAACAGATGGTTCAACAACAGACCGATTTACGGCCTAAAATCTTATAGTTCTTGTGATCATTTTAAACCTGATTTCTCGCCTTCCCGACAAAATTTCCTTCCGAAGCCTTAATCCGTTTCTCTGATATCTCCTCCTGGTGGTTACGTGAATGATAATAATTATTATCAGGTCAATACACCCATGCACCGGCTGTGTCCTGCTTTGTTTGCAATACCGATTGCGACATAATTAATGTGTCACCAACACAGGAAGTAAATCATCACCTGGGCGATAATACATACCGTGGCGCCCACGCAAGCGCCACGCACAACCACTAGGGTTGGGCAGTAAAGGGGCTTTCCACTTTTTGACTTTTTGAGAAAAACAGCTTGGTTTTGAATATAAAAGTGTTGATGAATAGAAACTAAAAGAATAGGTTTGGTACAATTTTCAAGCCTTGAGTCTATTTAGGGACCCCGGGTTAGGGGACCATGCCCGGGGACCATGCACAAACACTTGTTAATAGAAAAAAAAAAAAAAAAAAAAAGGGGGGAGGGGCTTAAAAGTTTTGAACCTCCTAAGGGTAGGCCCTGAAAAAATGACCAAAAATTTCTGTGGGAAATTGAGTTTATAGGCCTATGCTTTTCTATGGGGTTGACCCATAAATTTCATATCAAAGAGGGGGCCTGAAATTTTTGAGACCTGAAAAAAAGGGGGGGGGCGAAAATTTTCACGATTTTTTTGCATCAGGTCCCCCTAAACAAGTGTTTGTGAATGGTCGCTTATTTTGTTATTTCTGTTATATCGCACCTTTCGTGGATGTAAGCTGGCTTTTGCATCAAAATAAATTTACCCCTTTTCTAGAAACCACCTTTGCAATCAAATTCGAGTTCATTTTGTTGCACTGCTTTGTTTTCAAAATCAAAAAGAAAAATTGAAATATCTCATTTTAATTTTTTAATTTAATATGAATTTTTAATTAAATTCAGCAAAAATGGCATTTTTTTAGTATTTCCGCTAGACTACTTTTGTTAATTAGAATGATTTTTTCAAACAAGTGACCCAAAAACAGTTCCTTTTGGGTTTAATAGTAGGCATGTCCACTAAAAATTGAAGTACTTTTAAATTGATTCAGACCTAACTTATTGGCTGGGAATTGATGAAAGAAACATTTTGGCGTTTAAATAATCTTAATCGGACGTTTCATTCCAGAGATATGGCCTTTCGAGTGTCACGGTTTTATATAGGGCTGCTAGAACATGTTAAAAAGTTAAAGTCCAAAAAGGAATACTAACAGAAAGTGCAACTTTAAGGTACTTTTTCTTAATGTATTTATTAACTAGCTTATCTGGAACATTATATTTGCTTATAACAACATGAAAATAAGATCATCCTGAAAATTTAATCGATTTTGTTGACATACAACAAAAAATATAAGACCTCAAAACCCATGGTTTGTTTGGTGAAATCTCAAGCATGATCATAGATGGCCGCCATGGAAAATATCTCCATAGAGGAGATGAACAATAAGTGCATTATTTCAAATGAAAAGCGGTAGTCTTAAACATTGTTCAATCTTTTAAGGTCAGCACATTTTATCTTCAAAAACTATTATATTTCATCATGGCATAAGTTTGGTAACATGAATCACTACCAATTTTGAGAAATTTGCTCCAACTCAAAGGTTATCTTTACTACATTGAGCAATACACTGTGTGTGCATGGAAGCCATGATGGATAGCATATGAAATAGACATGGCAGTGAGAAGTGCATGGGGAACCGGAAGTGCATGATTTGAGATGGGCCGCGGTAGGCTTAAACATTCTTAAATTTCTTAACATCCTACACATTTTGTCTTCAAAAATAGTTAAATTTTATGAGTATGTAAGTTTGCTTGTCTGATTCACTCCAAATTCGGAGATAATTGCGTTTGAACACCTGATGCACGGAATGGTGTCACTTCAACCTGTTGTAGTTCTCATCTCATTAAATTTTTCATTAAAAAAGTTGATCTCTTCATGAAGGAAGGTCCTCTCTATTTACTGACCAAACAGGAAAAAGTTTGGTTAATGTTTTCCGGTGGAATCAGGAATTTCTTGAAACACCCTGATATAGGCCTACATTTGGATCAAAACAAGTATGTACGCCATTTAACAGGCCTGGGATTTCTTGTATCGATCAGTTTCTCCATAGACAATACGTGTGTGAGTGCACGCACACAGTAAATGAAAAATCTTTCTAGTGGAAACTGTATTGACAGTGGGCATCCCTATTAATAGGTAAAAGGACATTCAAGGCTACTATTAGCTACTATTATACATCAAAAAATTAAAACAAAACTATTCTATATAGATTCTTGAAAGACTAGTGTTCAACAGATGCATGAATTACATTAATAAATACAATATTTTAAATGAAAAACAATTTGGTTTTAGGTCTAATCATTCTACGTATATGGCAATTTTGGAATTAGTTGATAAAATCAGTACTTCAGTTGAAAATAATGAAACTACAGCAGGAATATTTTTAGATTTGTCTAAAGCCTTCGACACAATAATTGATCACAGCATTTTGTTATACAAGTTAGAGTATGGTATTATGGGTTCAGGGGAAATGTATAAATTGGTTTACAGATTATTTGTACAATAGGAAACAATATGTATATTACAATTCATGTAAATCCAGCTCACATGAGCATTTCATGTGGTGTACCTCAGGGGTCGATTTTAGGCCCATTACTATTCATACTGTATGTTAATGATATTGTAAATACTACCTCTGTTCTAGAATTTGTTTTGTTTGCAGACGACACTACTATTACCTATTCACACCCAGATATTATATCTGAATTTGATCTCATTAACAAGGAACTAGAAGAGGTCAATAATTGGTTTAAAGCAAATAAGCTGTCTGTAAATGCAAGCAAGACAAATTACATGCTACTCGGTACAAGTCGTAAAACATGTATTCATAATGATAGTGTTAACATTGTATTGGATAACACGAATTTGGAAAGAGTTAAAAATACAAAATTTCTTGGAGTAACAATTGACGAGAACCTGACATGGAAAAATCATATCGATAACATTGCAAAAAACATGTCTAAGGGTATAGGAATCATTAACAAAATTAAACATTTCGTACCTGAGCATATTCTATATTCATTATATTGTACACTGATACTTCCTTATGTTAATTACGGTATTATAGCATGGGGCAGCACTTGTAAAACATACTTAGATAAACTTTTCAAGCTGCAAAAGAGGGCACTTCGAATTGTATCAAATAGTCATTACCTAAGTCATTCCGCTCCTCTGTTTCAGAACTATAAAGTACTTAATGTCTACGATACCTATGATCTTGAATTAAGTACTTTTATGTATAAACATTTTACAAATCAACTTCCAGAAGCATTTCAAAAGTATTTTGTAAGGCAGAGTACTCTGCACAAGTACCACACGAGAAATAATGAAGATTACCAGGTTCCTAAATCTAAAACGAATTTCGCTCATAAAACCTTAAAATCACTTGAGAAACATATAAAGACTATAAAGACGATCAAGCATTTCAAAACCAAAGTGAAAGATAATATTATTCTTAATTATATTTAGTTTTTTTATCTAATTTCTTTGTACGGCTTAAAGTAATTTAATTGTGTATCGTATTATCTGTAATATAGTTAATGTAGTACTGAATTTATCACGGTAAATTTTTTTTCTTATTTTTGATCAAAAAACAGGCTTTTTTGGTTTTTGTTAGGGTAAAAGAGGGGTGGGGGTGGGTTGTGTATTGACATTTTGCGGTATATTTTGTTGTTGTTGTTATCTTGAAACTTTTTGTTGTTGTTAGGACAGGGGGTTCTTATTACAGGCTATCCGGCCTTCCGAGAACCTCCTCATTCAATGTATGTGTTTAATTGTTGTGCTGTTATATTTTATATTTGAATGAAATAAAGATGAATGAATGAATATATTCATTTTAAGTTCAGAATTCCAAAAATTCCCTACTTGAAGATTTCCCAAACGGGAAATATACGATATGGCGATATCTCTGGAAGGGAAGCTTCAAGCTGGTATGAAGCTCAAACAACCACCAAAATGTGTATTTTTACCCACACTATAATGTCATGCCAATAACTTAATTTCACCCAGTGGTTGATGTATAAGGGCTTTTGCAACTATAAAGCTCTACAAAGTAATTTTATCAGACCATCTTAAAAGATGGTCTGATAAAATTACTTTCCCCCTCCCCCTCGCTTTGGCCATGCCAAAAATCTTTCCCCCCTCCCTTTTGATGTGCTAAAAAACCTTTTTTGCTAATAAATGATAGAGGCTTATGGATTACAAGGGGAGGGGAGATGTTTTGAAGCAATTTTTGGCAAGCCGAGAAGGGGGATGTATGGTTGACCTTGAGTTATAGACAGACAGGTCAAATGTTTGGCTCCATGGTCAAAAATTAAAAAATGCCCAGATTTTGATAAAAAGGTCTCAAATTGTCAGTTATGCTCAACAACATTTTACACAAAGAAAAAATTGCCTAGCTGTTACCCAAGCAACAAAACACATGAGAAAAACTACTTGTAGAGGAATCATTTCGTGGGTTTTAATTTGCGGGTTTAACAAATTTTGTGCCATTTTAAAATTTGGTTGGTCAGGCATTTATTTTTTTTTAGCAAATTACTTAAAAATCTCCAAAATGTAAATAAATTGAAATTGTTTTGTCATTTTTTCCCCTCCCTTTGCAAACATTTCTTTTCAGTCAAAATAAATCTACTTTTTGCCCCCAAACAGCTGATTTTACATGCATAATGGAAATTAAAATGAATAAAAAATTCTCAAAAAAGTAAATCTGGACGGTCACCGTCAGGCCACCCACAGAATAGGTCCCCCCCACAGAATTAGAGAAGGAGAACCGGGACTCCCTATACCGCCACATACAATCGCGCCGTCAGCTATGGGGAGAAAATTGGGGGTATTCGGGTCCTTGCCGACGGTGCGCGGAGCCGAACGAAAACAATTCTGCGCCTCATCTGAAGCGCCTTGGTACTCGCAAGTGCAGGTCGCATCAAGTGCGTCTCTCAAATGCGCCCTTCATCCATTTCGCGCTAGCATGACAACGAATGCCTCGAGTGCATTCCGAAGGAAACCGAATACCCCCAATTTTTGCTCCATGCCTGTATCAAGATGGCGGTCGAGTCCTGATTCTCTGTCTTTAATTCTGTGGTCCCCCCACATTGTCTACAGGAAAATATTTCAAGGGCCCAGACCTGCTAAAAACAAAATACTCTACCTGACAGCATTTGCTATTTCACACTCTTTTGACCCATCATCCAGGCAAAGAATGTGAGCGAGGAGGGTCGGTGAAACTAAATACTCTCATATTAAATGGTTTTAATGAAATATGATAACAAAATGAACACAAGAAGCAAAGTCATGAGAAAATCTATTATGTAAGTTTTTTTATTGCATCTTTTCTTCATATTGTCAAAATTTTGAATTTCAGCAATTGACTCAATACAAATAAACTTGACATATTCCATACCATAAACATGATACATCTACAATACTGTAAACCATTTATATAAAGACAGCCAGGCATGCATTCCAACAGCGAGCTTTATTCCAATTTCGGTTGAACATTATAGAACTTGCACGATAATGTGCAGTGGTATAAGCTTCCTGATGAGCCGACAGGTGTCCAATGCGGCAGGTTCCAATTATTCCCTTATTACATTACCTTTACCCCCTTGCTACCCTCATTCATGTAAACCTAATTATACCACTGATACTGTCATAATACTTCAATTACACTGTAGCTTTCCTGTAACTTATTGCCTACAATAGTAGGCAACATAGCACAACTAAACAGTATATTTCAAATGATTTTTGGAAAACAGAGGACATCAGATTTCAACCACTGCCCAATCAATATAAGGAACAGAATGTTTCTCTGTGTCTCTTCCATGCAGCACAATGTAAGACGAATACAGTTTCCTTCAATGTTTGTATAAACTATATAATATCCTAATCAAAAATAATACATAATTTATCAAAACTAAAGAAAGATAAAATTTTGCAGTAATAAAAAAAAACCCACCTTCATATAATACCTAAACCGAGTCAAGTATTAAAGAAGTTAAACATCAATATGTAGTCAATAGAGGAAAAGGTTGAAAACACTATCTATTCTATACCATTGTATAAAGGGCTTTGGCTACAATATATACTTTAAAAAAGAACACGAAACATGTTTGCCAACAAATAAAAAAGTTTTAAAAAGACGACAATATCTTATATTTTGTTGTGCACAACTTTCAAGTCCTTGGAGTTTAGAAACAACAATGTGACAACATTGCATACAACAATGACAAAAGTATAAATGAATGCACTGTAAAAGCCGAGTCATCTAACATAGAGTCATTAAAAAATGACTCCCAGTTGGTATTAGATAAAAGGATTTGGATGAGTTGTCTTTTTTTGTCAGAAATGGTGCATCATTCTTTTCAAATTTGATCAGTCAATTCTCCCTGCAACAATTTTGGAGCAAGTCAAATTTATCCGATGGAAATTAAGTCTTACTTGCATTGGTATACATGATATGGAGCACATTTTATAAAACATGCTGATGGAACATAAAACAAGACAGTGTAGCAAGAAATACTTCCAGCGTTAACAAGGACATTTTGTTACCTCTATCCCCAGGCTGCTGGTGCAGGTGTGTGGTGATCTATTTCCTCAAATGACCATATGTGATGTGATCAAGCAAAATCAGTCAGAAGTTGGGAAATTGATTTTGAGACACAGCCTACTGATTTGGAAACTGCTCACATCTTTTGTACTGGTTGTTCAAATTCAATGGGATTTTCTGCAAAATGCAGCTTTGCAAATGCTGTTTACAATCATATGTGACATGATCAAAGGGAATGGGTCAGATGTTGCTAATATTAATTTTGAGATATTTGCGAAGAAAGTGTTGAAATTCTTTTGTTTTATATTGTTTTCAGCAATTGATATATCAATTTTTGAAAGCTCTAAATGTTATTTTTAGAAACATGTGTAAACCTCATTTTTGACCAGGGTCAACAGGTGACTCATTCCCCTTGATCATGTCACATATCAGAATCTGAAAATTGAATACATGCGACTTCAGACTAATTTTGAGTTATCATATCACATTAGACACACTGCACTGAGTAGATGAAGAATAAGAATTACACAAAAAACTCATATATGTATAACATTGACTTCATTCAAAAAAAGTTCCTCTTTTTGCACATTAATATCAGCTTTACTGTTACATAACAGTCACATTCCATTATAAACAAATATTTTTTTACATTACTTTGTTCTCTTGATATAAAGCATTTTTCAAGCACAATACCTGTATGATTGTATTCTGTGAATGTAACAAACTAACAAAACTGTCATTGGCCTTAATCACCCATTCAGGTAAACCGAATTGAAATTCACACTCCCTGTGGGAGTGTCTTCCCGAGTAAATGCATGAGTTTGAGTTCAAGTTACAATTTAGAGTTTAATTTAGAGTTGCATTTTAGAGTTCGATTTAGAGTTACAAGTAGAGTTACATTTTATAATATTCTTACAAAAACAAACACACAAAACACAAACCATCACAGATGGTGGACAAAGTAATTCAATTTTGGCAGTGGGTATAGTACACAGTAGTACTTATTTGAAGTGCATCTTGTTTTACTATTAAAAATGAGATGCCAAGCAATTACAAACATAACAAAAAAATAAAAATAAACATATAACTAAACTATTATTACATGGCTTCAACTGTAGGTTAAAATTATAAATGTTTCAAATAATAAAGAGTAGCATATCTGGGTAGAATCTTTGGTGAAGACTACAAAGAAATAAAATAAAATTCTGAATAAATTAATAAAATCTGTTTTTGATTTTCAAATGTGTGATTTAGTGGAAATACAAAAAGGCTCTACTCAGTGTCCAAGGAGAACAAGGGTCTCTGGGTCCAATTTCACAGACTTGTTCAATAGTTGGCAATATGCTTTCTCTCGCATATATCACAAAACAGTCTATATGATTGTACATTTTGATAATGTATTGAGATTTATGAAACTGTGAGGTCCTGTTTGGTCTTTTCTCTTGGAAAATTGGGTTATTTCGAAGCTCCCCCCCATAAAATTACTGCACCTATATAATGGAAAGTTTCTGAAACACATCTATTCAAAGCGAGCTGTGAAGAGAAATGCTATCAGTTTGACAAAAGTTTCTACAAGATAACACCAGGTACATTTGTTGCATGGCTCTTAAATTAGAATTTAACAAAAAAAAAAAAAAAGATATTTTTCAAAATGCCAAATGAATTGGAATATTAACATTTGATCAAATCTGGCTGGTAGCCTGGTATTAATACTACAATGTGCTTTCTCTATAATGTTTTTTGCCGATCATTATAGATTTGTGATGGATAAACCATAAATAAAATATGGGAACACAGGTGCACTCGGATCTATGACCTGGGTTTGATTACTGTAATGTTGTAAATGAGTAATTGAGATGAGCATGGTTAGTGGTTAGTGATCAATGACCTTCTTCCCATAACCCTGCATTCTCTTAATATCAGGTTCTCCTTGCTGTGCTGTAGAAGTGTTGTTTGTTAAACAACGCTCCACAACAGAGCCTTGAGATCCAAATTTTGATGAAAATTTGTGCGTTATAAATCCAAATGAGATCTATTTGCTGGATGACAATCTATGTGTTATAAATCCATATTATATAGATTTTTAATGTAAACTGAATGCTCATTTCTTATCAATAATCATATCCACACCCACACAACACATGCACAGTGAAATTCAGATACTAGTATACTCTACACAAACTACACATTACCAAATTGCAACATGAAGGTTTTCTATAAAAAGAAAAAAATGAATATACATTTTTCAGTTTTCCCTTTTAAACTATACATATATAGAAAATTATATTGCTATATTTTTCTATATGATACAAATATACCATCTATGATAGGAATATTTTACATCTGTAAATAACACAGTACACATGTAACAATATAAAGAATTATTTAAAGCCAATTCATCATAAATCCAGTTCATGACAATTGATTTAAAACCAGTCTTCAAAAATACACAATAGAATTAACCCACTGAGCGAGTTTTACCGTTATTATTTTGTAGTAGACACAAGCGAACACATAACATCTTATACACATTTTTGTTATGGTACATGTACTGGCAATGTTCTTGATCATGAAAACGTCCATTTAAATGTAATGCCAGTGAGCTGACAACATACATTCTCACGCATAACGTTTGTCTTGGTTTACAAATGGAATACTTAAATACACATTCAGAGCAAGAACTATACTTTCCAAGTTTACATTACAATAAATATTGCTGTGAGAAGATGGGAAAGAAAGTAGAAGTAAAAAAGTTTAAAGAATAATACGGAGCATTAAATAAACTACTGTAATTGTTCGCCTAATGGCGCACCTGGGCCCCTTTGCCTTGGGGTAAACCTCATGTACAAATAGAGAGCTCCCTCCTCTAAAAATCCCAACAAGAATTAAGGGTACCTGCCCTTATTTTCTGGTGGGATTTTACGGGAGGACTTTTAGTTTGTGTCCAAAATTCCAGTTATGCCCATAGCGCCATTAGGCGAACGGTATTATACGGTATTAATGATAAAAGAGTCCACTGCGAACTAAAATTTAGTACGTTGTCCAATGCCTGCTCTGGCTTACTGTAAACATTCTGGCTTACTGTAAATTTTGCACCAATTAAACCAGATCAATTTTATTAGTCTGTATTTAACTCAAGTTCCACATGTATCCACAACGTTTATATTAGCGAGACTCAATTGGAACTGAAGTTCTTTTCCCTCTCTATTCTATGTAGTATTTAAGGGGATTGTATTTAAAAACGAAGGCTAGGGGCTGGTCTAAACTATATTTTTGAAGCAACACCACATCTATAGTAAAGTGGTCACCGAAACTATATGTGCATGTTTATAGTGTTGCCATGGCAGCGTGCAATGGAAAATGGACTATTTGCACTTTTAGTCTTTTTGTCAATGCTCAAAATAGCAGAAAAAAAATAATCAATGATTGAATAGTGACTTGCATCTTTGTATGAAAAGCATTCAAACACTCCCATTTATTTTGAATTTTAAAATATCATCTTTGGAGAAAGGTGACAGAGACAAATAAAAGATTTCATATAGCATACATGCAAGGTTTCTGAGATTGCACTTCCATATTTGGTGGGGAAATCAGTTTGTATAATTTGCAAAATTGAGATAAACACACCTATCACATTCCTTTCCCTTTTGTTGTTTAACCAAATACAGACAAATTTGGAAGGATTAATTCACTACATTAAATTGACCATCTTGTAAATATTAGCACTATAAGTAATTATAATATAATATCATCCATCAGAAAAGGGTGTACACAATTATTCATTCAATTTTATTAAGAATCATTAAAAACGTAAGGTCATAAATTTGAAAAGGGTTTATATAAGTTAATTATCAAAGTTGCATTGCAACAAATTATGTGACTTCTCTCTAGTCTGAAGGGTCGCTAGTCCAATGGTTCTCTAGTCCGAAGGGTCGCTAGTCCGAAAACCAAATTTAGTTCACTAATCCGAAGGTTCTCTAGTGTTAATATAGAATAAGGATTAGGGTTAAGGTTAGGGTTAGCGAGCCATATTCTATATTCGGACTAGAGAACCTTATTTATTATTCAGACTAGCGAACCCAAGGACTAGAGAACCTGATATTTGGACTAACCTTTTTCAGAATTTGGACTAGTGAATAGTAATTA
Source organism: Amphiura filiformis (assembly GCF_039555335.1). Taxonomy (NCBI): domain Eukaryota; kingdom Metazoa; phylum Echinodermata; class Ophiuroidea; order Amphilepidida; family Amphiuridae; genus Amphiura; species Amphiura filiformis. The sequence continues at coordinate 18,738,116 of NC_092633.1, read as the reverse complement.
CGTGTTTGGACTAGCGAACCTTCAGACTAAGGAGCCTTCAGACTAGGGAACCACAAATTATGCACTAATAATATCGAATGTGCTTAAAGTTAACACAAACACAACTTAACAAAGGATTGGTACTTCAATATATACAAATGAGGATTTATGAATGAATATATACAGCAACAGCATCAAATACTGGGTGGAATAGTAGAGTTCAAATTTGGTTTGATGTAGCTTAGTTTTACATTTGCGCATTGGTAAAAACAGCATATATGCAATATATAGTATTAACAATTAATACATGCAATGTATTACATATTGATACATTAAAAGAACAAAAATTAAATAAAAAAATCAACAAAAAACTCTTGTAGTCTAGGTATTGAGGTTTTCCTTGTTTCCTTTTGAATTAATGCCTTTCATTAAATCTAAATTGTTTAAGCTACCTGCAGGTATTTTCTTTGAAAAAGTCGTAATGATGCAACAGGTGAAAAGTAAACCTATTGACTTTATAATATCAGATTTCCTTGTCCTAATGTTGTCAGTCACTGGGCAAAGAATCCGATATCAATATCTGTTTGGCAGAACTCAAAATTTTGACACGTATTAAATATTTTATACTCATTACATCTGGGCCATGAATAAGTATCTTAATTCGGATACCGTATCAGAATTCCCAAACAATATTTGGGGGGAAATTAAATGAAAATGGACATTCCACCTATAAACCTACTGTATGTATTGTTTTATTTATTTTGTCAACAGAGGGCAATATTACCATTAAGCAGTATTTTTGCCTTGGTCACTATTTGCACTGGGAGAATCGCGTAAAGATATGGATGGTTTATAGCCAACTGAAACATTATTCAGAATCATTACGTGTCATTACTGCATTGAATAAAGAATGAATTTAGAAAAAAAAAAAAAAAATACACGAGTTGTTTGTTACACTATTAATAATCAACACACACCAAATATTAAGTTTGGTCAATAAAAGCAAAAATAAAATAATTTTCAAGTACGATTTTGCACACATTCCCGATATCTCTTAAAATATAATAATAGCAATTAAAACAATAATACAAATTTATCATGTAAACATTGCATTGACTTCTTTATATGACACAATGGAAATACTTATTACTTAAAATGAGCTGTATTTGACAAATTGGATGACGTGGGAGATGTCCATACACATGTTCACCCCTCATGTTATGCAAATGCATACATTTTAGATCAAATCAGCATCATATTTGACCATTCTTGCTTTAAAAATTACAATTTTTCTCGTACTTCACACACATTTGTTCCAGTTTAACATTATGTTTGACAATTTTAGCTTCAAAATGGGAAATTTGTGTGGGAATTTGTTATAGGAAAGATATTATGGGAGCGGAAGATGCTCCATTCATTCTGCTGATTCTACACCAACCGTTATCATCTAGCATACTGTCAAAAAGAAATGCATGCCACTATGCATAACAAATGTATCCTGAGGTAGTGGGTGACTATGCTTGTAAGAGCAGCACAAAGTTAATTTTTAGTACTTCCATGGTCTGGGATGATGTGCATCTAGCGTACATGAGCGTTAAACAATCATGCTCATTGGCTGATTATCAATCATGACAATAAGACGGATGACCCATTGGTTATTGGTGTGTTACCGTGCAGAGGGGAGAAGACCTCACCTCTTCTATGTGATCAAACATCACCATCACATACCTGGACCAAGGAAGTGCTAGAAAATTTACTTTAGCGGTTCCAAGTACAACATTAACCCACAGGATTTTAATGATGTTCGTTTGTAAATTCACACAAAACAAACAGTGAACAAATCATCATCAATGAATGTGGCAAACATTAATAACCAATGTTACTGAAGAATATTGGTTACTGAACAGTATTTTAATACTGTTCAGTTACCAACATTTTTCAGTATTTTATATATCATTTAAAACTGATAACAACAATAGATTTGGTAAGTACAACACATTAATGGTTATGGACAAAGATTAACATTTGTAGCTTTAAGATTCAATTCAACTTCACTTTGAGCCCAGAGGCTGAGTACCAACATCTTACAAGAGTTTTGCCAGTACATGATTTTACCATTGTTTTCCACTTGTTTCTCCAACATCCAGTTACTACTAAATACTAACTGCCTAAACCTCAATTCCTCTCCCACATTAAGAACTGTATAATTGTGACATGATTTGATCTCCTTACACCAAACAAACTTGACAATTATAATTGCAGACATTTGAGTTGTAGTCCTAATTGGGAAGAGGAATACATCATTGGTGACTACCACCATCTCGCTTCCCTCATTTGTCTCTTTGCTTTGGTGCATGTGGCATTTAATTGCACATAAAGAAACTTTGTCATGCTAAACATCTCCTATCTAAAAATGTTACTTTCAAATTTATGATGTATATAAAAATAGGGCTTTCTAAAGTTATGCTTTTTCTCTAGTTATTGTTTTGCCTTCATTTCAAATTCAAAACTTTCCATTTTGCCCAAGTTGATCAGACATGTCACCGTATTGAGTAGAACACAATGTAAACAAAGAAACCTGTTCAAATAATGAAAATGATCCTGGAATCACACATCATTTTGTAATGCACATATTAGTAGTGCTAACATTTCTTTGTAATTATACTGGCAAAGGATTAAACAGAATACATGTAGTCATGAAGAACAAACGTTTGTACCAAATAACTGTCACCTTTGATGAGCGCGTACTACTGTGATGTTCCAAAGTTGGAGCTAACAATGCGTATGGATTAAAGTTCATTCATAAATGTCCACTCGGCAACAATAGATCACCTTAGCAGCCAATCAGAGACAAGTGTTTCAACACAGTAAATATGCGATGTACGCTTGAAATACGCACTCATCAAAGGTTTATGTAGGAAAAGATTACAAGTGGGTTTGTTACATTATTACAATGTCATAGAGGAATGTAATTCAGTCAAACTGAGATTTGTATACACACATAATCCTTAAACTTGCATTTATTAATGCAAATAGCTTTATCTTGTGAACATAAAATGGTTTGTTACCAAGTGCAAGGCTTATGAGGCACCCAGACCTTTTTTTACCCAATGTTGCCCAGTTTTGGATCCTGGTGTGTCCAATATCTTACACTACAAACTACAAGACCAGGAGCCATCTTTGGGACCATGAGTTCACTTTAGCTGCTGGTCCAGGCATACTTAATATAAGGCCTGACCAAATGACACATGGCTCTCTTGCAAATCAAAATGCCTGCCCAGAAAGTAGGTATGGATATGCTCATTCATCACATTGGCTACCTGTTTGTTACAAATAATTAATCTCTCGTATTGGTACTATATATAATATTATCTGATTTCAGTGATTTGTTCTATAAGCTGCATATACAAATTATAATTACTACAAGCTTCTCACTAGCCACTTTTCAAAAGCCTCAATAGTCTGGAGGTAAGCAACCTTTGATTTTTGAGTAGAGTGAGAGTAATTACTCTCCTAAACTCACTCAGGGGAGTCAGGTGTAACTCACCTACAATATTTACAACTCAATTGAAATTACTCCCCTGATATGCCTCTCCTAAACATTCTTAGGAGTCAAGGCCTTGTTTTGTTATACCTACATCCCTGATTCCATTCCAAGTCTGAACTCTTATAAAATTAATTTATGACAATTGCTTCCCTCCCCCAATGACATTTCTTAACCCTATGAGAACTACTTGCCGATTGGCCAAAATGAATATTGTGTCCAATTTTGAACCAATCAAGGCTGGTATTAATAAGATCATCTGCAAATACAAGTTTGACCATAAATAGTTTATAGCCGGTCAGAATTGGTAATTGAAATGAGTATTTCAAGTTATCAACCAATCAGAAATGCTGTTAGATGAACAGTAGTGTCCAGGGGGTTAAAGACCACACTGCTTGATGCATGCACATTCTTCATCATGCCCTGCATTTTTGTGGCATCCATATCTGTTAGCAAACAGATTATCTCGTAAAGTGCGATCTTCATTTTCAATTAAAAAAAATGTTCAAGTCTGTCTCTGTTAATTTCTTTGATTATTTGTATGTTTTATTACTTGTTTACCCTGAGTTCCTCATGCTGTGGATAATAATAAGTAATTAATAATACGAGTAAATATTTTGTTCTTCTATGAGGCCCAGGTTAATGTTAATTAAAAAGATCATCTCTGGTAATATGATCAAATGAGAGGTAGTAAGTGAATGAGCATTTCCACTCTGCAAATACATATAATTATGTAAATGAACATTATAATATATATTTCCGTTTTATGCATTTTAACTTTCCCAATCTCTTTCTGTGTACATGTGTACATTGTTCTTGTTGTATACATTATGTATACTACTAACTATATTATACTACTGCTATACTAGATAAGCTAATGCAAATGGGGGTGGGTTTATTAGAGAAGAGTATGAACAATCCTACTGTAGTCATAGGTTTTAACTACTTCTTCAAGACAGTGATATCATATCAAAATCAAAATGCCAAACTGATCACAGTACTGTCTTGATTTAGATTATTATCCTGTAGAAACAGAGTGGCTTAATCAAGTTTTTGACATCACTACCTTCAAGAAATTAAACTAATCTAGGTAGAAACCATTCTAATTAAGTAATTTCTATATAACAGAACTACTTCGTAAGTTATTACAATCAATATTTATGACTTTGAACAGGAACATCATTAAATATAACATAATGCGGTAGCTGGCTGGCTTGCTGGCAACACTGCTATTATGCAAATACTGCATACATAACAAGAATTATAATATAAGACTAAAATAAAAATGCATGTAATCTGACTGCTATGTGTCCTTCTTTGCCACATCACCATTACATACTTCTGGACATTGAGGTAATAATTTCTTCACAATCCATGTGTAAGTTTTTAGATGTACTGGTAACAATAGATGTTGGTGTATCAGTGCCAATAGACGATACCAACGGTGGTAGAATGGGTCACTAGGAGCTGGACAGATGACATTGTTCAAATTGACTTGAGTTATCTACACATAAAGATATAAACAAAGATATACAAAGGTTAATAAACCAGATCTGTTAGATAGTTGGTACATAATTAAAGCTATGGGCCAAGATGTCATATTCCGAGCACTTCTCAGATATCTGTAGCAGTTAAAGTTTTTGAATAATTCTGGAATACCGCTAACTTGCTGTATTTGACCCATATCCCTAGATATATAAAAAGCAATCTATTTTTAAATTCTGTATTTTGAAAACCCCATTATTGCTGTTGTTAACAATGACATCAAATGGCCCCTAGATAACCTTTGACCTCAAAGTTTTGAGCATTTCTATGGAACCCTCACCAAAGGATCACTCCACTGAAATTGCACTGCAAACAGGATCCTAGCATAAATGCACCAGAGTGGTATAGTATTACACAATACTGCTCACACATCTTAAAGCAATACTTTGTGTTTGCACATTAAACCCTGTCATTATAATGCCACTTTTGGCCAAGTGCATTTTTTCTTTCAAAATAAGATTCAAAATTGTGCTCAAAGTGGGGGCAAATAAAATATAGAGTAAACTGAGTTTTTCCCTCACAAAATCAGAGAATACAGTCTCAACCAAACTTTTTAAATATTGCACACCAATTAATTACATGGGCATCATCAGCTTCTGTAAGTGACTTGCACAAATGCACAATGGATCAAATGTCCTTAATACAATACATGTACTGGGATGCAAATCATTAATTGCTATATAGATCAAATATTGCTGTTAACATATCCGTCCAAGATAAATTAAGGTAAGACTCACATTTTAAAATCAAAATGCTTTTTTGCTATCAAAATCAAATATGCCTAAAATAGGGTATATTTTAAAATGTCTGTGCAGTCAACCAAAAACATAGCATGCACAGTGCATGTGTGTACTGCATGTTCAGTTTACCACCATGCTGATGGGGAGACATCATTATCAGTTTTTGTGCCAAAGATAGAAGATAAGTCTATATATAGTACAGGTGCACAATGTATTGAAATTGAAGATGTTATATCAGGCTGCCAATACTAAAACAAAACATCAATCAGCACAACATAATTGAAGGAAAAAATACACTTTGTCAACAACCATAGTCCGCTGAATGTTTATGCATATTATGTGGGTAAGGTTTTGGGGTACACCAAGGTGGCAAGGGTATTTTCTTCTACAAAGATGTACACATCTACCTCTCCATGTTGCATACTGTAAATGTACATTGCAAAGTCCCTGATCATGATCTATAGTATCCTGAGGGTATCAGAATCATAAATATTGAGGAAAATTCCCTGTGGTGTCATACATCTTTTGTGTGTTATTGTTGTTGTAGTATTTTAATACTAACATAGGTTGCCAGAGGTGTTCATAAAATTTCAATCAAAACAATTTTAAATTTTCACAGCAGCCCTCTGTCATTCACAACTGATCAGTGGTGAGGTCAAGCCTGGAAACAAGCAGGCGCCGAGCGATTTTTACCCTACGGTTACTGAGTTTTAACGCCTGGATCCAACCAAAATTACACGCCCAGGCGCCAGAGAAAATCTGTATTTTGCGCCCGGTATCAGTGCTCAGGAAATGGCCCAGTAAAACTTTGTCAGGCAAGTTCATTTCCGCTCAAAATATTGGCCATTTCCAATGTATTTTCAACAAAATGCAGTGCCAAATCTTATCTTTTACCTAATATTTCACCAATTTTCCTTGATATTTGCCTTCAGGGCTCATAATTTTGGCAGTATTTTGCCTTGTTTTCAGGTTAGGTGATCACCACGATCGCTAAACATGAAGGCGGCCATCTTGAATTTTGGCGACATTGTTTCTATAGTGGGAATTCCAATTGAATGAACGCAGCTTTCAATAGCATGACGAATTTTTGCGTACACTGCGAGATGTACGCCAGCGTGCAGCGATTGACAGCGTGAGTAACGCGAAAAGCGAATCTAACCATGCCAACACACTCATGATTGGTTACCATTGTATCCAAGGTCGTGCGCTCGCGTTGTAGTTTGAAATACGCGATATACGATCGCGGTTGGATCGAGTACAGCAGTTGAAAGCTGCGTTCATTCAATTGGAATTCTTACTATAGATATTTAAAATTTTCCTAAAATCACGAAATAAAAGGCCAAATTGAATAAAATAAAAAAAAAAAAAAAAAAAATGAATAAAATAAAATAAAATAAAATAAAATAAATTAATAAAATAAAATAAAATAAAATAAAATAAAATAAAATAAAATATAAATTAAAAATAAAATAAAATAAAATAAAATAAAATAAAATAAAATATAAAAAATAATTTAAAAAAATAAAATAAAATATAAAAAATAATTCAAAAAAATAAAAAAAATAATAAAATAAGACTCAACTGGTCTGTTCAGATATAATAACATTCATTGTATAACTTGTTATTTGTTAACTTGTGACAATAATAATAATATAATAAGTTAAATAACAAATAACATGGATCTAAAAGTCTCAGGTGAGCATCGAAAGCTGTAGAAATAACAAAAATAAGCATTTTGATACTTTAAGAAAAATGACTCCTGGCTCTTTAAAAATGGCTCCTGGTTCACTAGAAAATTACAGGACCAGGAGCCGCTTTTCCAAATGTTTGGCTCCTGGTTCAGACCGACTTATTTCCAGGCCTGGGTGAGGTGAAGATCAAAATTTGTCCACTTGGGGCACAGAGGTATATTACCTTACACAAAAACTTGTTTATGACACATTTGGAAATGCATCGATGTGGATGAAAAATAGCTCTTGTGAAACATGATCAGTACTATCATAACATTCACAACCTGAGACCTCATTTCAAAGCACCCTCTTTATCACTCCAAACAAGAATTACCAATTGACTCCAAACAAGAACTAATTACCAATTGACTCCAAACAAGAACTAATTACCAACTGATGCCAAACAAGAACTAATTATCAATTGACCCCTGAACAAGAACTCATTACCAATTACCCCCAAACAAGAATTTCCAATTGACTCCAAAGAAGAACTAATTACCAATTGACTCCAAACAAGAATTACCAATTGACTCCAAACAAGAACTAATTACCAATTGACTCCAAACAAGAATTACCAATTGACTCCAAACAAGAATTACCAATTGACTCCAAAGAAGAACTAATTACCAATTGACTCCAAAGAATTACCAATTGACTCCAAAGAAGAACTAATTACCAATTGACTCCAAACAAGAATTACCAATTGACTCCAAACAAGAACTAATTACCAATTGACTCCAAACAAGAACTAATTACCAATTGACTCCAAACAAGAATTACTAATTGACCCCTGAACAAGAACTAATTACCAATTGACTCCAAACAAGAACTAATTACCAGCTGACTCCAAACAAGAACTAATTACCAATTGACCATGCATTTGTACTCATAATTTGTTTTCAAATATATTGGAAAAAATAACCTTAAACTAAAGTAAAATTTTAAAATAATAATATTAATAATAAAGATGATAAATAGTAGGTTTAGGTTTTAAGGTTAAGATTATGGTTATAAATGGTAGGACAGGTTATGAGTAAATTATTAGGATTAAGGTTATAACTAAAATATTAGAGTTTGAGTTAGGATTATGGTTGCAGGTGGATCCCAAGGGGGGGCACTCAACACAAATGACTATACGGGTATGCTCCCCCCTTTTGGGTTTCGCAGCTCAAAGACCCCTATATTTGACCAAAATAAAGCTCCGAAAGACCCTTGATTTTGATAATTTTAGCTCTAAAAGACCCAAAAATTGCTCATTCCTCATATTTCTTGTTTTTTCAGGCGATTTTCAACCAAAACGCCAAGAAAGGCCGGGGGAGTATACCCACCAAAATTTTTTGATGTGGCCCCCCCCCGGGGTGGATCACTATTTCTTTAATTTAAGTTTCTCCAATTTCTGCATTTGTGTACATCCATATCAAAACGATGCACTTGTCAGGCTGCTACATGTGCCTCATTTCACATAATAGCTAGGAATAAATACCAAACTCATCTCAAGTGGAGGTCACCTCAAATCATCCCCAAGTGACATGGTTATGGAATGTTCTCTGTATTGATAAGCCACTGTGACTTGGGGATGATATAAAGTGACCCCCACATGAAATGAGTCTGGTATTTATTCCCAGTTATTATGTGAAATGAGACACATGTAGCAGCCGACAAGTGCATCCTTTTGATATGTACACATTTATGGAACAGATACAACACATCATAACCACATATATATTAACTTGAAATTTTGGTCAAAAATCTGTGCAAGCTCCACTAAACAACTTGAGGTATTTCAACTATTACCACTTGGCAACTCTTACTCATATAGAAGTGATGAATCCTATGCATTACATTACACAAACACTAGAATGAACACTTGAAATAGAAAGACCATCAAAGATGTCTGTTTGAGCAAACATCTGATAAGAAAACACACTAGTAAAAACCACATACACTCATGCAATTACTGTCTTCATGTCTTGCTTGTGGTATTTCACTTGCAGGAGTATAAAATTAACATTTTTAGATAACAGCAATAATACAGCTGCCTGTGCTCATAAGTCCTAGCTCAAGTACATCCAAGATCCAAGCATTAATCCCCTTGGTACCCTCAGGCATATTAGAGATGGGGTCCTCTATTGTACATAATCTACGTAATCCTCCTTAGCTTTGAATCACTTGGTGGAAGCTGTTTTGCTATGTTGGGGTACCTAGTTGGGTATAAAATAGTACATGGGTTTATACTCATCCACTGCTTGTATATTGTAGTGTGTGTATTGTGCAGACATTACCATTAATTGGTTTTGTTGTATGTCCATCTTAATATTTCTCCTTGCACGTTAGTGGCAGTTAACCTTAATTAACCTCACAGTTAAAAGTATGGTTTCAAATTAAATGAAGATTAAAATTAAATCAGCAATAAAATGGTGAATACAAATTACAATTGAAAAAACCACCCTTCATTAAATACCATTAACTGATCAATTCAACATGGCCATCAAGTTTTGATTCTCACAATATACACATCCTAGATCTTTGATAAAAGTATATGCATATGGTTGAAGGGTTTTTATGGTTCAATGGGTTATTACAGAAATTAACTGTACCTACCCTAAAGAAGACATGGGAAAATCAAATTTTCCCATGTCTTCTTCAGGAGTAATTGTCCTTAGCAACTGTTAGCACCAACATGCTATCAACCCCCTACACATTTTGAACATGAGAGTCTGTGATCATTATTTTTAGAATCCAATTGAATATTGATAGGTGATTGATCATTGAATATTGGTTATTGACTATCCCTCCATCACCATCTCAACACTGCTTACCAGCATGCTACATTAAGGCTATGATCATGTTGTTTTTTCCTATTTTTTATCAAATAAAAGCCAAAATTTATTTATTTATTTATTTATTTTATTTGTCTTATGATTTATGAGGTCAGATATGTCAAATCTGTCTTCTTTAAGGTAGGGCCAAAAATTTCTGGAAGCACCCAATATCTACTTCAAGAATTCCATTTGTCAATGGAGTTATGCATATAAATATATTTGCAATGATTTTACGGCTTATTCAACTCACACATTTATGATACATATACACACAAAAATATGAAATAATAATGACACCTTTGAAAAGTTTGGTATTCTGCTATTCTAGGGCATTTTGATAAGTTACTGAAAGAAAAAAAGAGAAAAAAAAGCGAATGGAAAAAAGACCCCATCAAAATCATTATCATTATGCATGAAATTATCAATCAAGCTGAGTGATTTCTTTTCAGTTTTAATTGTAACACTCTTACCCATTATAGTAGTACAGCTGCTAACCTAAAGCATTGTACACTTCTTGTTAGAAGCAGAAGAATTTCCACACAAGAGGTACAAGGTCCAATGTTGATTTAAAGATATGGAGCAATTTTGGATTTGTCAATGATCAATAGTGGCCTATGGCCACCCAATATCATTTCACCTTACCTTGTTTGCCCTGTATATCAGTAGGTGAACACAGTGCATAGGCAAAACTTTTTCTGATTCAGGTCAGCAACATAAACAATTTGCCATTTTTTTTGTTCAAAATCAGAGCAAGTTGATATTTTACCCCTGTACATGTACAACCAAAAAAGTTATATTTTACCTAAAAATGAGATTTTTGTATAACTCCATTTAACCATAGGTCGTAGACAGCACAAACCATTTATTGTTTTAATCCTTGTGATAAGACAAGTAATTTGGTATGTTTGTCAACAAGATCAGAGCATTTTCAATTTTTTACCCCTGTACTTTGTATGACCCTATAGCTGTCACTAGGGATCAAATCCAAAATGGCTCCATTCCTTAAAATCAGCATTGGACCTTTTATTTCATATGTTGAAACGTTCATGCTTCTAATAGAAAGTGCACAATGATCCCCATGAGAGCTTGTTAGCAGCTGTACTATTAGTGCAAGCTAAATTATGCCAAAAATACTACCAGAATTGAATTTGCTGCTTCTCTTATGTTATGGAAAACAATAAAATAAATTGAATATTATTATTCTTTTAGTAGCTGTACCTCAATATCAATTTTAATGACAAATGCCTGATTTGGATATAGACTACACTGGGTTTCAGAGAAGAACGGCATTCCCGTGCTCAGATTGACATGAGTGCCCTGTTAATGAGCCGACATACGCAGAGCTTTGTGTTCGTCAATCTGCGCCGACCATCGATTTCACGCACAATTGGCCAATCAGATTATTGGTCTGTTGCTATGATTGTCAGACAATTGATTCAGCCAATCAGAACCCCACTTCCATGTTTACGCTCTGCACGCTCTCATGATGTAAACAAGTGCCTTCTCTGAACTACAAATACCAAGACCTGAGGATTAGATTTTAGGTTAGGATTAGGATATGATTATATAGGTTAGAGTTACAATTAAGAATTAGGTTGAGATTTCTAAATCTACTCCATGTTTGCTATGTCATACCATGGTCATACTTACCAAACCTAAACCTTGAAGTGGTATGAAGTGATAGATAAACAAGACCCCTGTAGTAAAGATGCACCACCAAAAGTTGCCCATTGATTCAGTACTATAGGCCCCTAAATACACAAAGTGGACAAAGAAAAAAAAAATTAGTAAATAGCATGAGAATTGTGAAGTAACATGTACCACAGTTGTTACACTAAAGTGTCCAATATGGTATGATACAAACTTACATGAAAGATTATCAAATATTATGGGAAAATATTGCAATACCGTATTTCGTCAAATAGTCGCCCCCACCACTTTTTTCAACCAAGATGTTTAAAAAATGGTGATATTTCCATGCTATCTTGTGAAGTAAGCTTACCAAGTTGCTCACATGGTCGATAATAGCGTCAATAATTGGCGAGAATCTGGATCAGAAATCCGGAAGGGAACCAGAATTCAGTGTTTCTAGTTCATAGTTCGTCATTTTAGCGTGAGTTTTAAGTTTACCTAATGATTTTAACGGAATTATCGTTCTAAAATTGACCTTGAATAAACGCCCCAGGCGTTTATTTGACTTAAATACTGGTATGTCAAACACTTACATGAAAATTTAACCATTGTATCGTGGTGGCGGGGGGGTACTCAAATGACAATATGGTCCGGATGTGCTGCAAACATGTGTAGCATTTGCGGCATTTTGGTATATCAATGACCACTGTCTAAAAACAGCTCAATTGTACATAACTCTGGCCAATTTTTTCTCCAAGGGGGAGGGGATTTGTAAAAACTAAGACAACTTGTGTTAAATTTGGCCAAAAAATTTGACTTTTGGTATAACGATTGGTCGAAATTTCGTTAAAAATTGGTATATTGATGGGTCCACTTTCAGATTCTCAGTGGCACATCCTTGTCAAAACCAAACTTCAGTATCCCTGGGCATTGTATAATCAGTGAGCTCACACTTCACTTGCATTTTAATAATGAAAAAATCAAGTCTGGTCTCATGTGAAAATGGGGAAAATCAAAGCGATATACACCTCTTTTTAGTTGAAAAAGGCTATGTGAAATAGACATATTTTAATTGCATTTTTGGGCCAAATTTGTTTTTTCTGATGATTAAAAAAAGGCCTTCCAAAACCTCAACAAAAAAAAAATCAATGCATGAATTTTAAAAGTTACATGCACAATTCCTGAGACAACACTTTGCCCCTAAATATAGTAAGCATCTTGAGTAATCAGCACTTGAATGTTTCATAAGACATTGTACTTCCACTTTCCAAACTTATTCAGAATATCCTGATTGATTCAGTATATCCTGTTTTGCCTGGTTGGAATATTATCCTTTCTTGGAAATAATGATTAAACTGACACACAGCATTATGATGAATAGAGCTATATCTTGGAGGAAATCTGTCCACAAATTCCCATAATAATATATTTACATACATATATTATACCATACCATATTTTCTGTAAATATCTGTAAAGGCGGGGGGGATTAATTAGAGGTCTTTTACAACAATAATTCCCATTAAAACATCGCTAGTACCGTCTGGCAGTGGTGTGGTGTACTGTAGGGGTGTGATTTTCGGGCGCATTTTTCTGGAGGGTAGCCGGGTAACCGTTTTGGTTTTGTAGTATCCCTGGACCTAGACCTAAATGCTAGGATCATTCACAGTTGACCTAAAAAAATAAAAAAAATTGCACTAGGTTTTGTGCTTTGTTTTCATGTCATATTCTATTAATGATATCAAAATCCATTGAATTTGAATGCATTTTGATATCATTAATAGCGTATGACATGAATACAAATTATCAATTTTCATATTAAAAACACAAAACATGCAATTTTTTTTTTTTTTTAATTTGGGCACCGGGCAGGGTATTTCCTGCCCTGGTAATGTAATCTCGGGCGGGTACCCGCGAGCCCGCCCGAAAATCCCTGGCTTAGTGCGATGCTCCACAAATATGGAGGCATTTGAACAAATACTGTAAACACTGTCGATAACAAGGGCTCATATTGAAATACCCTACCACGTTTTCACACAGAAAGAAGGCAGGATTCCCTCGCTAAGGGCGTGACTCCGGAAAGCTCGGTCATAAAATGGATGGATTATATGCATCAGTGATACACCCTGCCCAGGATTTTAACAAAAGAAGGCTAGCACAGGAAAGCTGCAGGATGGCGCACACCTTCCTGTGTAAGGGAATTTCAATATGAGCCCCAATGGATATTGTGAATTTGGTGATAGTTTGAAAATGAGGGTACTGTATGGTATTTTTACAGCATTTAAGAAACAATTTGGTTGAAAAAATGGTGCTTTTAGAGAGATGGTCTTTATTTGGTAGAGTACAGTATGCCTACTAAGCTTTAATTAAATAGCTTAAGGTAAAACCTACATGTATGGTACTTGTGAACACACACTGCATACACGTTTTGTAGAAGCAATAACAAAACACCAGAAAGGCACACCTGCAAAGTTCTGTAGAATATCAATATTTAATTGGATTCTAAAAATAATGATCACAGACTTTCATGTTCAAAAGTGTAGGGGTGTATATAGGCCTATATACATGTATAGCATGTTGGTGCTCGCAATTGCTAAGGACGTTTACCCTTAAAAGAAGATATGGGAAAATTTGATTTTCCCATGTCTTCTTTAGGGTAGGTGTCATTAATTTCTAGAATAGCCCATTGTTAGTTATCCCATTGACCCAATGCCATAGTATTGTGTTCATGATGTGCATACATGCACCAGCTCTCATCTTAATCAAAAGCTCCACAGTTCTGGAAAGTTTAAAGTCCCCTGGGAATTAGTGGAGAAGGGTACTGTAAAAATTTGAGCAAACAACGGATTACTTTGAGGTTTCAGTAATTCATACACATTATGACACATGTAATTATACAAAACTCACCTCCAAGGCTCATTAAATATGGCGGAACTACAAAATAGATTAAAATATGCTGCACCCAATACATTTCTGGTTCACATGGTAACTGCAAAGAAATGAAAGAACATGTATATTAAAAATATAATTAAGAAATTTAAAGGGAAAAGCATTCATCTTTACACCCAAATAATAATGTGTCTGGTGCGGTAAAAATGTAAATAATGGGCAAGGAGCAGCCACAGGGGTGCTGCCGAACACATTATTTACACATTTTAATGCCGAGGACATATTATTTGGGTGCAAAGAATAATGCTGCCCCTTTATTTCTATTCTATTACCACAAAATTAAAGAGAAAATATCACTTTTTTGCCCAAATATTTTAAGTTGTTTAGTAGCGCATACTGCTTTGTGTAGAATGTGTGATAGCGCTTATACCGCATCTAGCTTTGCTGTGTGTTGAGTATGCGAAGAGAAAATACAGTTTGTTACCCTAGCCACTTTATTGTATTTTAAGGTATTTCATGCGACGCGTTTCAACAAATCACAGTGCACGATTTTGAATAATGGGTCATGGAGGTAGAATACAAAATAAAGTCACAAACATGCTACATCAGGGTTGTAGCTAGAAAATTTGTAGTGCCTGGTGGTATTTGAAGGAATTGTTTGTGAAATTGATTGAAATTTTATTGATATGTGCTTTTGCAATTTTTGACACTTGAGTGCTGGGTGCTAGCTTAAATTGTTTATCATTGGTGGGCTCTAAATCTGAGTACTGGGCTCTGCCGCCCGCCACAGCCCACCGTGGCTGCATCCCTGAAATATATCGTTTTCAATTAATTCTGATAAAAACGTTTATACGATGTCAAATATCTTACCAATCTTGTATTTAATACAGGTAGTAGTATAGCCAGGAGTGGTCCACTCAGTGCTGTCATATGCATGCGGAACACTACCAATGTTGTTTTACTAGGTGGTGCAGCTAGTAGATAAATCTAGGATAAACACACATACAAACAAAACAGAAAGTAAGGGGGCTATCATTTTATTTGGAAAGGGGTGGGTCCCATATATATAGGGAGGGGGGGGGGGGTCATAGAATTTTCAGACCAAAAATAGGGGGGGGGGGCAATTTTTTAACACCCAAAATAGGAGGGTTATATTATTAAGGGCTGGTGACTCAACATTTTTTGCTTGCTTGTGCACACATTCTTGAACTGATCAAATGTGGCCACAATCTTTCTTTCGCTCACTTTCTTCTCTTTGGTGCACTCCGCGCCTTTGTTCCGGCAATGAATAATTTGTCTTCGTGTCTGTGAAGGCGGAAGGGGGGTCATACAAATTTTCCACCCCAAATAAAGTGTGCTGAGGCCTTTGAATCAACGTCCTGTTGTTTTAAAAACGCTTTAATTGCTTAATATAGGTTGTTCAATTTTGGGTTTTTTGCAAAATGCAGCTTTGTTAATGCTTATTACTATCCTATAAGAAACTGAAAATTGAATACATGTATGACCGACTTCAGACTGATTTTAATGATCACATGTGTTACACCCAAAAGTAACAAGAAATAGCACACACAGCTTGTGTAGAGGTAAACACAAAAGAAATGGTCAAACTCTTTTGTAATGCCTATTGTGATTGTGCAAGTGACCTTGTGTGCAGATACACTAAGATAACACACAGTTTACACGCTGCAATTTTAGCTTTTCCATTTATATACCTGCATTGTATATAAAAGAAATCATTGTTGAACTGTTTATTTGGTTTTTTTTGTTCATTCGCTAATATGAAAAGTTAACCCTAGAATTGATATTGAAACAAAGTATAGCGATATAGATATATATATAAATGTTTTTTTTTTGTTTTTTTTAAACGGTCGCTCTGTGTGGAGACACACATAGGCAGACCCAACAAGTTTTCAAGTTCCCTTGACAAATTTAAGGATAAACACTCAATTCTTACAAATGTGGGTGTTTCCTAATTCCTGCCATATTTTTTGTAAAAATCTGTAGAATGTTGGGTACCATTAAACTTTTCCGATGAACTCTGGATTGAACCATTACACGCAGTTCAATAATAGGCATGATAGTCATTGTTCCACTTAATCATCGGATGCACTGTGGCGATGTTAACACTATTGTTCAAATTCAAAGGCCTGCACTAGCCATACACACATGTACACTTTGGCGTAATGCCTTCCATAAGCTGAGAATGGACCATCTCAATCGATCTGTGTCGAGGTCGCAAACTCTTTTGGTGGAAATAGATAAAAATCGATATGCGGCCAAAATGTCAAATTTTTGAAAAACTAGATGGACCGCGGTTCTCGGATGTCGCGGTTTTCGACGCACAGCGTCGACCGTGATGCCTCCACCAAAGGAGTGATGTGGAATTCACAAGTTGATACAAAGCTTCAAGCCTAAAAGAGGAGACTAAATGTTGACTGTACCCACCAAGTTTCATGCGTTTTTGAGTTGGGCCGGTAATGTGTTACGTGTTTTCGCGAGAGGAAAATTGCATGTTTTTCGTTTAGATATGAATATCTTTCACATATTATACCCAACATACATGTATATAAAAGCATACATTTTCTGGCTGCAAATGAACCAAGGAATCCAGAAATACACTTTAAAATGACACAGGGTGTAACACTAAGGAGTTATGAAACTGATAATACCAAATATTTTAGGGAAAAAATGTAAAATTTGACAAAGTAAAAAAAAAGTTAGCTTCACCCCACATATTTAAAAGTTCCATATTTGAATTCCTCTCAGTCAGAGCTTTAAATACATATATAACATCATAGGGTTCAATAAAATTAAAATGATTTTGTGCCAGCCTCTTTCAAGGCATATTTTCCCATTGACTTCAATGTATAACCCGAACAGAAAATAAAATATGCAAAATTGCTTCTCAAAGCAAATTAAATTACCTGGAATATGATTGTATGGTGTTATAGTATGCCGTTTAAAGTGAATTGTAAAAATGTGAAAAAAGAAATGGACCTCTTGCATCATATGACACCTCCTCCTCCTGATCCTCCTCCACCCCGCACATTATGCTAATTAGATGCAAATTATTCAAATGGTAATAACTTTTTACAACTTTTTTAAGGTTTACTGTATTGGTCTCATCACAAGCTTTAATTTGACACCAAATTTAACTACATAGGCTGCATATTAACTGAGAAAATTAAAAAGATGAACCCTAAAATGCTGCGCGCATGTAACATCTCCACTTATTTACTGGCCCAACTCAAAACGCATGGCCTTTTACTAATTTGACCTCAGATGACCCCTGGTGACCCCAAAATGACCTTCCAAAAATTGGTTCTACATTGTGTAAATGTTGATTGTACCCACCAAGTATCATGCCCATACGACAGTTTTTACTAATTTGGCATCTAAAAGGCATTTATATTATAATACATTAATATTGCTGTGATTTGCTCCACAGTGAAGTCCTCAATTTGTCTGTTTATACTTTTTGCCATTATTGCACGTACATGTATGTAATGTGCCCAATGACATACATTGTACTACAATGTAAAATACCAATACTAAGCCTGAAGTGCTTTTTAAATTGTAAAAATAACGAGTGACGTACATGTAGCCTAGCCAGGTTTTCAGAAGGGGTGCAAAACTTGCAGTATGTGCCATTTTGTTTGTTTGCATCTTGTTGGAACATTTTTAGAAAGTTGACAAAATTTCTAGAAATTGTCACTTTTAGGGATTTCAAAAAATTGGAATTTGACCTTTTAAAAACAGAAAACTATAAGCATGGTATTTTAATTGTGTTATTTTAAATAAATCTCCCAGTTTAAAATTCAAACACTTTCACTAATTCACTTACCTGCACAGCTGATATTACATGGCACGGATTCAATACATAGATGACAGTTTTTGTAGCAAATTTATACCCCAATTCCACCCCAAATGTGACGGATAATAGCACCAGCATGAAGCGTTTTCCAGGACTGTCTGGTTGTCGGTTATGTTCTGCGTTGATCACATGCGCCGGGACTTTTAATCTGGGCCAACACACAACTATTTCAAGTATGGATATTGCCAGTATGATGGTAGTTTCTAGAAGACGTTGGCCAGGGGTGAGGAAACCAACACACTCAGGTCCACCATTGCCAGCAAATTTGGGATCAACACCACTGCATACCCAATCAAAAGTACTTTTCCATGAGTATTCCATGCTGGGGATGAAGTACATGTACGTACGTAGTCCTGTAAACAAAATGTGTTCACAAAAATTAATTAAAGAGCTTCGGTCTTCACATACACAATTTTAATGTACTCAATTCAACAACAGTAGGAATTTTAATTGAATAAACACAGCTTTCAACAGCTTGATCCAACCGCTATCGTATATCGCGTATTTAAACTACAACGAGAATGCGCAACTTCGGATACAATACTAACCAATTACAAGTGAGTTGGCATGGTTGGATTCTCTTCCGTGTTACAGTTTTACACACGCACATTCGCACAAGTTGGCGTACATCGCGTAATGTATGCAAAAAATCATCACGCTACAAATGTATGTTAGGTTGTGTTCATTCAATTGAAATTTCTACATCGTAAATTTTAGCAGCCTGGCCTTCAAACCACATCACATACCGGTCCCGATACCAGTAGGGTACATATGTAATGAAGTACAGTGTCTGAAATAAGGATTAAAAGTAGTAATTATGAGGACAACATAGATTATGCTTGTCCTTAAAATATTTCAGTTAGCCTGATATTTTTGGGTGCAAAAAAAACCAAATTTGATTTTGTCACAAAAAGCCTTAATTTTTTCCAGGGTATGAAGTTTTACCGGTATTAAAATATTATATAAAGAACATTCTAAAATATATCAAAATTTAGAAGAAAAAACCACAGAGGGGTCCTCCTCAGCAATAGATCTCTCATCCCTGACCTGGTTGAATTAGGGGTTCATTTAAATTTGCGGGCATGATCGACTATTTATTCCCAAGGTAATGATCATGCCCTCAATTCTATATAATGAACCCTGTTCATACACATTCGCTACACCCATCGAATGTGTGTCATCGGCCCTCAGACTGTAGGAACCCATGGATTCGATCCATGTACACATTCGCTATGTAACAGCGTGCATGATTAGTCGAGAGCTGGGCATAAAAAACATTAATGCCCGGATGTGTGATCAAGGGGAAAATCACATTTTTAAAATTAATTATGTTTTAAATATTTGTTATTATTTGATGAAATAAGAATTACAAAATGTTTAATCATGAAAATTATATGAATGAACCCGGACAGAACCCCTACAGTTTTGAGCAGAGAAGAACGGCAGTTGTTTACATTTTGAGAGCGTGCAGAGCATAAACATGGAAGTGGGGTTCTTATTGGCTGTTCAATCAATCATCTGACATTCATAGCTAGACACGGTAAATTGGTAATCTGATTGGCAGATTGTGCCTCAAACTGTTGGTCGGCACCATAGGGAACATAAAGCTACGCATATGTCGCTCATTAACAGGGCGCTCGCGTCAATCTGAGCAAGCAGGGACTGCCATTCTTCTCTGAAACCCAGTGTAATTTAATGTACATTCCCCACAAAAAAAAAAAAATAATAATAATAATAAAGAAACAAAATTCTTTAAAATTTAAGATTTTTTGACACCAAAATCGTCATGCTACATATAATACAAATGTACATTGTATACAATGCCCCAGTTCTTGACCAATCACACAGGCCATTAGATAATTTATTATGCTTGTAAACATGATCAATGCTTTACTTACCTATTTTGACTGAACCTTTTCTTGTAAATTTTACTGCTTGTCCAAACCAATCCAGGTCAGAAATCCCAGGTCAGGATCAGCCAACCAGAGACAGAGAGAGTGATGCAACAAAATGCTGTGTAGGTCCTAGTGTAACTAGTTAGTATTATACAAAAGCTTGAGCTTTGTCTTGTGCAAGAGTTGACTTAAGTTTGAGGAAGCTGACTGCAGCTGCGTTGCGTTGATCCTTTAAAATCTGCTTGCCACTTTTAGTAAAACCATGAAAACATAATTTCCACATTGAAGTAACACTAACAGCAGGAAGCAAACTATATTAACCACTTAGGGTACTACACATGTGTTACGAGTTCTATTTTTCATTGTCTTTTAATCTGTTCATGCATGATATTCATCTGGTAAGCTTACAGTAACTTACAGTCATGTCAGTTGCAGAAGTAAATTGTAAACAAACAAGTCAAGCATGTCATTTACCAAACAATGCCACACCGTACAGTTTTGGATCTAATTTTTCTCTTATCAGTACGTCATATCACCGACTCTGATTAACAAGTTGAAGCATTCTTCCTGTTCAGAAATATGAAAGCATGTTGTTTGTGTATGATGATTGATGACCTTTTTAAATAAAGGCCATCCGGCAAATCAAATGCAGTATACGTCTACGTTACCGTACTTAAATAATAAACGAGCCTGGAATTCAGGAGGATGCATACAAAATGATTTTCACTCACAACATCCAGGGTACCGGCTCTTGCCAAATACGTACATTACCGCGCATATTATCGACAACGTTGCATTTTCTGTGTATAAAATGCTTGCTGAAAAAACAGATTTTACTTGCAAAGATCACTCAGACAAAAGATAACAGTATCTCGTAGCACCGATCCGGCGATTGATTGGATGGACAAAAACAAATTGATTTTTCCCGTGCTGATCGGAAGATAAAATTACCGTATTGAGTACTCAGTTACTAAATTTAGATATTTTGTCCTGGGGATACTCAAGGGGTGTTCAGAAATACTGGGGGGCCTCAGGGTTCCCGCTACACCGAGTTTTGGGGGTATTTTAGGGACCGTTCACAAACACTTGTAAGGGGGCCTGATGAAAAAAGGGGGGCCCTGAAATTTTTTGACCGTCCTAAGGGGGGGGCTGAAAAAAATGACCGCAAATTTTCCTGGAAAATTGAGTTTATATGCAAATTTTGAGGTCTGTAGGCCTAAAGGGGGGGGGGGCGAAAAAATTTCGCGATGAAATTTTTTTGCATCAGGCTCCACAAGTGTTTGTGAACGGTCCCTTTATAGCACAGCATCATAATGGACCCTATTTTTCAAATTTTGAAAACTATGGGGTTATTATTATATTTGAACCTAGCGGGAACCCGGGGGGATCATGTTTAAAAATTAGTCATGAACCCAAAACCTTTTTAACCCCCCTCTTAATCACTTAAGGGATCTAGAATTCATAAGCGTTTATGGCGTTTCGACAGTATTTTTTGCCCGGGATTTTTTGTGGGACATGAGAGCACCTCAGACGTATCGAATTGCATTCTGAATACGAAGCATGTCTTTCTGATATCAAATAATTATCATTTTTTGAAATTCACGATATAATACACATTTTATGACAAATTATTAAAATTTGATATTTTTCAAATTTTTGATATATAGCCTAGCAGTCAGAATTCTTCGTATTCAGAATGCAATTCGATATGTCTGATGTGCTCTATAATGTCCCACAATAAATACTGTCCAAACGTTCATACCCCTTCCCTTAATGGACCTAAAATTATTTTGATCCAGATCCAGGCTCAAAACTTTAAGTTGAGATGTATAATGTAGCCTGTGTTAACAATTTTCTTGACTAACTAAATTTTGAACTAGGCCTAGTGCCAGTTTCTGCAATGTCTTTATTTTTCTTTGACATTTGACAATAATGTTTCATGTAGAACTTATTATCACTGTATTTTGACCATTATAATGTTCTTTACAATTACAACATGTGGACACGTCACCCTATTTGTTCAGACCAGAACCCCCTGTTCAGAAATATTTGATGACGGTACTTCTACACTCCTCAAGGGTAGTGCAAAAGTGCATTCAATAAATAAAGTGAGGGAGAAAAAGTTTTGTGATGCGCAATTTCTTATGTAGGGGCATTTTTTTATTATTACCGGTAGCTTTTATTGGAGTTTTTTTATCTCAATTTCAAATTTGCCACCTGGACCTACACAATTCACATAGGCTGTATACATGATGTCAATCAGAACAGGACATGCACGTACGCGGGATTTTTTGGGGGGGGTGCCGGGACTTAAAATGTTGAACCTTTTTATTTTCGAAAGGTGTGCCTGCGCAAAAATTACACCTAACGTCCTACTCCTAACCCCGAAAAATTCTCTTTCTAGGACTAATAGCCTAGCTGGGTCTATATTTTGAACAGCAACCAATTTAATGCCGATCTTTCAGGAAACACCTGCGAAGCCCTGAAACAAATTGCCAATTAATGATTTTTTATGTGTACAAACTCTCTGTGAAACATGAAGACATGAACTTGACATTGGCCCAATTCAAGTTATGACCTCCAAAGCAGTGGCGTAACTAGACATTTTCATTTGGGGGGGGCAAGGGGCAAACATAATAAATGATGGGGCAGGAATCCAGCACCTTTTGGTGACAAAAGAAGTTTATGGAACAAATGCGCGTGAAGCGCGTGAACATTTTTGGCATATTGAAGCTAAACTTGTGACAATGGTAAAAAAGTGGAATAAAATGTGTGTTTTTTAGGTTAAAATGACCAGATAATCCGAGGTTAATTAATAACTCTGAGAAGTAGGCCTACTTTTTCATTTGGGGCAAACAGGGGCAAGGGTTCAAAGGGGGGCTCCAGCCCCCCCCCCCGCTTGTTACGCCACTGCTCCAAAGCTCTCCAAAATGAGGGTTTTTTTAATTTTATTAATTTTTATGCGACCGACCAACCCCGACCAGGGTCTGAACCCCGACCATGCCGACTAAGCACCACTTTCATCCAACACAATAAAGCGGATGTTATCATTATCAATAAAAACAGTGTAAACAAAGCTCAGGGAGCACTAGCTTTCTACGCTTGTCAATCTGAGCACCAAAAGCCCATTCTTTTGTCAAAAAATTATGCAAGCCATTTTTTTTTGAAAAAAAATCATGGCCTGCGCACTAGCCCTGGGGTCCACGATTCAGTATACCGTACTTTACAAAACTTTAAAAGAGGGTTAACGTGCGTAGGCCTACCCCTTTTAGCTCCTTTTGTTTCTGAAAATCATTTTCTCAATCCCTTTTTCTGTTCTACTGAGATCTTTATTAAGGAAGGGTTCCTTAACTTCCTAAAAGGTTCTACAAAGAACCCGATGATTTTCTTGCATGGGCTAAAATAACCCCCCCCCCTTTTTTTTTTCTACAAGCCTATGAACTCCATGGAGAACCAAGGTCCCTTATAGCCTGGTTCTATGTAGGCCTAGCATAAGGTTATAATGTAAAAACTTTTATGTAAATGGTTTTCAGTGTCGCAGGTTTGCGATGAGTTCTTGTAACTACATGTAGCCTATAAATAGCTGATGTAATTAGATAATTAGAAAGTCCCTAGGCCTATTTAAATCAGTTTAAAAAAAATAAATTTCATAATTTATAAGATCGTACATTTATGACTTTAACCAAGATTACCACTCTCACCCTTATTGTGGCCAGGCCGATATTAATTTGCCACTCCTTCTGGCCCCTGTAAATTATGTAGCGAAAAGGGAATTCACCAATAGAAATTAAGTATTTGCCAAGTATTTGTCGAACTTTAGAACGGCAACACCAACTGTCAGGATAAAAATGGTGTTGTTGTTTTTAGAAAGAGGACTAAGTACGTCACTTTCAATTTTCATGACTTTGCTAAAATGGTATAACGACACAATACATTGAATCAATGACGGAATTAGCTTTCTCTTGAATACTAAATTGATTGTTATAAACTGCAATGGTTTGAAGAAAAAAAAAATGATTTAAAGATCAAATGTCTAGAAACAAGATGTAGGTCAAATGGGGTCAAGAGAAAACCTAAGGTCAAATTAAGGTCACAGCTAAAAACTAGCAGTCGACACCACACGTGTGTGGTATAATAGGCGATTTGTTTTTGGTTTGTATGTGCAGTACGATGGGGTTTCTGTCATCCGTTTCACCACCAGTAGATGGAATTCGGTTACAAGAAAACAATGTCAATATTTACGTGGAGCGGGAAGATTTTGGGAAAGGAACGTTGTACATTGCAGAAAGGTAAAAAAAGCCCATCCAAAAAAATTCCAATGCATGAATGTCATGATTTCATTGAATATTGTCTGAATGAGCGAATACATGATACAGGCTGATACAGGCATGACATCACAGGGCAATCGACAGGTCGACAGGTAACCTATTGTTGTCACGCAGTACTCTGTTGACCACTATCCTATAGGTATCCCAGGCAAACCAGACTTTATAGTTAACACATTTGCTAGTCAGCGAAATTCGCCGAGACCGGGGCCCAAACTAGTCACGATTATCGCACTTTCAGTTTCCCACGCGTTTGAACGGGAATTGGATTGCGTACTTTTTCGATGTCTAGTGAGCAAATTTTTTCAATATTTTGAGAAAATGATGTCAAATTTTCTTTTCTTTTCTGTATTGTTTGGTAATAATGTCTCTTGCCAATAGTATGTTTAAAGTTGTAATTTTGTGTTTTTGATCGCAAAGATCGGATATTTTCGTTCGATTCAATTCTGAACCCTTCGCAAGGGTGCCGATTTCGCAGAACTTTGACGATAATTTTGCCTTTTGGACACTAAAATGCTTTCGATCCTTAATTTTGTTTCAACCGAGTCTTAAATTAGCAAGCACAATACGGTTGGTACCACTTTTATATACATTGATGAAATTTTAAAGATTTTTTTTCAAGTTTCTAACGGCGCAAATCGTTAGTGTGTATTTCCCATTGACATCCAAAATGGCGTAAGCCAGTCCTCAATATACATAGGTACGGCGATATAGGACTGGCAAGCGAAGTCTAGCCCAAACACAACGATATTTACATAGAAATTTGAATTTTTTCGAGGACAGATCGGTGAAGGAAACCTACATAAATATGTTTTCTATACTTCACTTGACCCAAATATATGATTTTTTATGGTGATAATCAAGTCGCACATGGAATTTTAGAGGATTTTGATAGCAGTTCCATATTAAAAAAAGCTGCTATCGCCATGAGACTAAGATCTAGAAACACCCCTAAATGCCATTTTGGGGAATTTTGCTAGCAGAATCTTTTTGATGAAAGTCAATCTTTGACAAGATGTAACTTTGTTACGGAAAGTGCTATGACAAAAATGTTTTCAGTTTTGGCTTTCTTTATTGAAGGGCTTTAATTTGATATGTAAAATGATGCAGTTTGATGGCAAATTTGAATTCACCTAGCATACCTATATCCTAGGGTTAGGGTTAGTTCACCACGTAAACTTATGGCTCAAAATTCGGACCGCTCGCCAATAAGTTTACTGCTTTCTATGTTTTGAAATTTGTTGACGGTTTAACGATCCCCGATTCCCGGTCGCTTATTTTAGCCGTGTCACGTCCCATGCATGACGCTGGTGGGTACCAACCAAACTTCAGAAGAAAAAAAAACCTCGATCGCCGATAACGATGTGATATGGGACTTACATAGGATTACACAGAGATATTTCTTGCCAAAATTTGACCATTTCTAGGCAAGTTGGCCCTACTTTGTCTGCGTTATATGAAAAAGGACAGTCTTAAGTAAGTATAAGTGCAACGCTTTTGATGTTTTGATGTTTTGGGAGACTGGGAGGGTTCAGAACAAAAAAATGATGCAGCCTATTCTTGACTGTGTAATATTCCTTCAACCAGTTGCTGTGCGGTAACAGTCTTATACGATGGACAGATAGTATCAGTTTGTGAATGAGGACATCGTATAAGTTCCTTGTACTAGGGTTAGGGTTAGGTTCACTAGAAAATACCCAGGTTACCTGTCGCCCACAAGGCTTATATTAACCAGGCACCCAGGCTTTTTTTACCCCATGGTTACCCAGTTTTGGCTCCTGGTGATCCAATATTTTACACTACAAACTATAGGACCAGGAGCCATCTTTGGGACCAGGAGCTCATTTTAGCTCCTGGTCCAGGCATGCTTAATATAAGGCCTGGTCGCCCACTATGTAGCCGCTTGTATCCATCATAATATTATATGCATGTATGAGTGTGTTGGGATGATAATATTATCATGATTATTGGTAACAGATAACGTATCGATATGTTTGTGGCTAGATGGTCTGATCACCCAACACAGCCTTGAAGCATGTTTCATGTCATGAATCTGTACTGCATGGTGGAATAAATAAAGACTTTTTAATGGCATTTTCTCAATTTAAATTGACAAAATTTGTTCTTTATAATGCTCTGTTTAACAGTCAAGTGACCTGGATGAATGCCAGTGGCCAGGGTTGCATCATACCATATCCAGCAATATCCCTTCATGCTGTGTCCAGAGATCTATCAGCCTTTCCACATCAATGTCTATACCTCATGATTGATGGGAAATTGATGGGAGAAGTACAGCAAGTAGACAGACAAGGGAGTGAAGGACAAAGTGGAGGACAAGGAGATGGTGAGCAAACTGAGGGAACAGAGGAAGAAGAAGAAGCCTTTGGTGCAGTGAGGGAAATCCGATTTGTAGCAGAGAAAAATGAAAACTGTGAGTGCTTTGTGAGTTACCCAATCAGTTGCTAATGTATAAATTTTCAGACATCCTTTTATTAAAAGAGGGAACTTGTGGGAGTATAATTCTGAAAAAGATAACACATGTAAGTTGTTATCAATCAAAACATATTACTCATTCCAAACCAGTTTTTTCAGTTTTTTAAAGTTGGTTTTATCCTCCCAAATTTGGGGTCTGATCCTTGATTTTGGGCCACATAACATCAGTAGCGTAACTGTGGTTTTGGGTGCCCGCGGGCATTCATAGCTGGGTGCCCCACTGATAAGGGAAATCTGAGCTGGAACCAATGGGCACCCAAGCTGAGGGGGCATCCTCGGGTGCCCGCGGGTTTGCACACCCTGAGCCCATAGGAGTTACGCCACTGCATAACATACATACAGGTAAATCTGGCCCTGGATATTGGCAAAAAATTATCAACGGTATCATTTGTAAAATTATTCATAGCTCTTGGAAAAATATTCATGCTATATAAATATAATAGTAATATATCATTTTTGTATCATTTCAATAGCTTATTGTTTAGTGCTTATATTAAAATGTAACTTGTTCCTGGTTTTGTCAGCAGGTCACATTTTGTTTTTAAGTTGACCATTATTTAAAGACCCATTCAGTGATCCCAGCGCAAGTGTAAAAAAATTAAAATTGTTTATAAATTGCTTAAAAGTGAAGGATAAGTCATTCAAATTGTCATTTGGTATAATTTTGAAATGACAAATTTGGCAAAAAACAAAGAAAATGACAGCAGTACTGACGAAGTTGAAGCCCCATTCAAATACATGCAGCTAATTTAGATACTGTCAGTATCTTAATTACTGATTCGTGTAAAATGTCTTGTTTTGTCTTAAATACACGGCTTTCGGCTGAACCACTCGCAGGCTATGTTAGTACATCTATGGCAATAACAAAGGTACCAAAATCTGAATTTTGATGATTTTTACGATCGTCCGGATGAGCAAATCACTGAATGGGCCTTTAACCCATTGGCCCTCACCTCTGGTTGTGGGGTATTCTGCTTTCATATTCAGTATCGTAGTGTTATGTGTAATCGGATTATCTCTATGCCAACTGGATCACGCTTTGGCTTTCAAATCTGTGACCCATGATCAATCCGATTGCCACACAAAGTCTATGGTACACTGGTCACTATGAAAGGTGCGTGATCTGGTTACCAAGGGAGTTACGTAGTCACTTCGATACTGAATTGAGGTTATGCTTGTATGTCACTCTCACAGTCTCACGTATGTAATTATGCTGAAATGATCACCTGTTCATTTTGTCCATTATCATGTAATAGATTTGACGTTGATTTTGTTTGTGTATTGATTATCATTATAGTGGGCAGTATGTTTGATGCCATGACAGATTGTCAGGTGTTACATCCAGATCCTGAAGATGATGACAGTGATGATGGTGAAGAGTATGGTAAGAGAACAGTTATATGTAGCAATAACAAATTGTTGGGAAGACACAAAAGAGAAGCATCCTACAATCCTGGCAAAAAGTATAGTTGGAACATTCTAAAATTGCACTTTATGAATCTTTGGTGTGAAATCTGTGCCCCCTACTACTAAAATCCTTCCCCTTCTCCACCCACAAGTCAATGCTGGGTGTTTCTGGGGGCATGGTGACCAAATCAACAGGTTTCAACATTGGAGAGGGAAATGGAGGCACATCTGAAGTGTTAGCCAAGTTCATAAATTATAGACTAAACCTGAGACTAGTAACTTGTATCAGACTAAACTTATTTTCAAAGAAACTAAACTAATTTCTACAGCACACACATCACATTTAATTAAAATAAAATCTGAAAATTTGAATTAAGATTGCACTGACCCGGCAAAGTGACCCATTTTGTGTGACAAAAAGTGAGATCAGCAAATATGTAAAATAGAAGCTTCAATATTGCCATTGTTTAGCTGCTATATAATTGATTTGGTATTGCTTTGCATATATCTCCAGATGATGCAGAGGAGGAGGAGGAGGAAGAGGGGAACCTACCTACAGACAACAACCAGGGTATTGTTATTGTACCATCAATTAATGGTTCCTCTACAACAGAGCCAAATAAAGGTAAGCAGGCTGCTAGGATCACCAAAACCAAAACATTTCTGTGCCAAATTTACCTTGTTTGCTTATGAAATAAAACTTCCAATTGCAAACACATATCAGCATTGCAAATCACAAATTTGCCACTCAGTCAGAAGAAAAGTGTTGTTGGAAGGGTCAATTTAGTGTCCCTGAAAGTTTATTTTAGGCTTAGTGGCTTCCCTAATATAAATAGTCTTCAAACTGTTAGGGGTCAAAATTACTACTGAACTGCCTGTCAGGAAAGTTACCAGCTCGATTAAAACTTACATGCCAATGGTCATGGATAGGTGGATATTTTGAATGCTGGACCTGCCCACCTGTCCCTTCAGGCTTGGAGATACTAAATTACAATTAAAGACCAAGAAAAATATTAAATGGTCACAAATGTTGATCACATTAATGTTATAAGGCCAAAACAACATATATTTGAACTAATTTAAACTATATAGTACCAGTAGATCCCTAAAACGAATGAACTAAGTGTCAAATTTACGGCAGGCAGTTTTGATTCAAATGATGAGACCAATCCCAATTTTTAAAATGCTGGATATACCACCCTGAATCAACAGCAAACAGAGCATTCTTCCACCCTGTAACTTCATGATTAGAAGCTTCACTCATTTTTACCTTTGTTTGTTTTATGTATGTAGATGAACCAATGGACACGGGACAATTTGATGATGCCGACATGGAGCCAGATCACTGATGATGTTATCATCAGCTTAGAACAGACATTCCTATATTTTGTACTTCATTAGTTTTGATACCAAACCTGTGATGTATTCATGCATCATCATGTTGTATTGGCTGGTATATATATTTTATTATACCAGACTTCCTGACATTCTGTGATCTAAGTCTAAAATGACAAGACTGAAGTTGAGCCAGGAACAGTGTATTGAATTATTTCCTTGAACAAGTGAATCTAAAAGGATTATATCCGAAAGCTGTAGGACTAACACCTTACCATTTACACTCTATACAGGCAGTTGTAACCAGCTTATACCTATATTAAAGTGATAATACCCCGTCATAAGATCTTGGTTGTGGCGGAAGCAGTCAAGAAGAACATTGGATGTTCAACTTTTTTGTAGTAATGTATATTTCATTTAGTGGGTGTCGATAATAAAAAAAGGTAACCATTTGTTCTGTCAAACAGAATTTGGTAAAATCTAAAATCTTGTGCAAAATTGGTTGGGATGCCTGCTGTTGTAAAGCCCCAAACGCACATAACTGGTGGGCAAAGTGGGCAATAATGGTATATTTTTTATAGATTTTGTTCTTCTTCCCTCTGCCTCCCAGCAATGTTGAATAGACATAATAGCACACTCATCTGCCACTCCATTCAGTACTCAAGTAGTCAAGTTCAACATTGTTGAAGGGGAGCTGGGATACATCAAATGCATACCAACATTTTTGCACATGATTGTAGAGAAGTCTTTGTAGAAATCCTTCAAGCCCTTAAAATATCACTCTTTGGACCAATTTCAATTTGGTCATTCTTTACCGAATATTATAAAATATTATTAGCAAAAACTGTGAGGAAAGTGTTCTGATCATTTGAAGTCAAGTTAATGAGGTAAAAATGAAAGAAAGCTCATTATCATAGCTGCTATACTGTGGTGTTCTATAGGGGATTTATAGTCATAATTATGACTTTAATTCAAACTTGCTCTGTTGTCCTAAAAACACAATGAATTTGGCTGAATTCAATTCCAAAAACAAATCTATCAAACTGATTTTAAAAGATTGTACACATTGGCTTTAAGGGGTGTTTAAGGTAATATGTGACACAATCTGGTCCGTGGAGGTCAAAGGCGACAAATTTGAAATTGAGATAAAGGCACAAATATGGAGTAAAAACAATAAGATACATAAGAAAATAAGCATCACAAAGATTCATAACTATAGAACCAAATTTGCTAGACCTATGGTGTTTGCAGTATATGATAGCCTAATGTGTGTATAAGCCAATAATTATAGTAAAATTTCTCCTATGGCCTCCATAGACCAGATCACGTCACATATAAATTTCAGCATTATATGCATGGGTTTCTCTGTTGCATCAAACACTGCAGTTTCTGTTCATCACTCACTGTTTATAAACTCAACCAAGAAAGTATCGAAACGATTATAGATGGTCAGATATATCGGGAACTGAAATATATAGCAAAAACTTATTTAATGTATGTAAAGCGCAGCTTTCTCCTGCGCATTTTGATACCTCTTTTGTTGCTCTACGATATAATTTGGTCGAGTTGTGGGCGCTTGAGTGGCTTCAAGTCGGATTTTGAAAGTTGCACTTAGCTCCTATTCAAGCCAAATGTGTTTGTCATGTACACCCCCCGGCCCCCCCACACACACACACAAAAGAGGTATCAAAATGATAGCAACAAAAGAGGTATCAAAATGAGCAGGAGAAAGCTACGCTTTCTATACATTAAATAAGTTTTTGCTACAGTAAAACCTCATTATAACGAAATCGGATACAAGAAAAAACCTGTTATAAAGAAGTATTTTTCCAGAACCAAGATACAAAATTCTTTTGTTATGCATTGTTTTTACAACCCTTATATAACGAAATTTGGATATAAAGAAATAATTTCTCTGTCCCTGACAACTTCGTTATAATGAGTTTCCACTGTATATATTTCAGTTCCCGATATATCTATAATCGTTTAGATACTTTCTGGGTTGAGTTTATTTGTTTTTAATGGTATTAATATACAGTATTTTGTGCAGAAAATTCATCATAATCCATTGCTATACCAATGTGCTTCCCTGTTTGTGTTTTATTTTGACTGAATACACAATGACATGTATTCACTGAGAAAAGATGAAAAAAATGCATGTGCCAAGATAAAAATTGGATTAGAATTTCGGTTTTTAAATGGTATTCATGCAACATGGCCAAATTCTAATAGAAACATTCCAATAATATTTTAATTTAGTCATGTAATTGACAACTTCAATGAAAATTCATTTAATTTTATTTATGGTGAGTCATGGGGAAGTGTGACATAGTGGTGTTTGTGTTCAAATGTCGAAACAATAAAGATGACACTCAAGAGGCAAGGTGTGGAATCCCGGGGGCACATCACAAATTTTTGGTGGGTATGTTCCCCTGGAATTTTGAGATGGTGGGTCTTTGGGAGTCTTAGAGGTGTGAACTGGGCTGCAAACAGTAAAAATGGGGACTTTTCGAGCTGCGAACAGTCAAAATCAAGGGTCTTTCTTGGCCTTTTGGTTGAAAATCACCTGAAAAAAACCCCCAGAAATTTGAGGAATGAGCCATTTTGGGGTCTTTTAAAGCAGAAATGATCAAAATCAGAGGGCTTTCAGAGCTCTATTTTGGTCAAATATAGGAATCTTTCAGAGCTGCTGTAAATCAGTAAATCCAGGTCTTTACGGGGAGCATACACGTATGGTCATTTGTGTTAAGTGCCCCCCTGGGTGGAATCTACACGTACCCAAAAAAGGTATAAAGGAGATCCCACAGCTTGATATAAGGGGTATCCTTTCAATACCCTAAGTTCATGGGAGGTTGGAAACACCAGAAACTTTTGTTGTTATATTGTTGCCTTAACTCAATAACCACAAGACATACAGAGTTATAAATATGATATTGGCTTTGTAAAATTGGAAAAATATAGATCCTACCATCCGACCTGCCTTAAAAGAGGTGCATAAACACTGCTTTAGCCACAGTCATTCATTCAAGGTCAAAGTCAAATCATATCCATTTTTCCACAGGTGCTTGTAATCATGGTAATTTGTGTAAGGAATCCTGCACTGGTGATCAAATTGAAGTATGATGCAAGACATCAGACCGCATACTTGTCCTAATTCTTCACTTTCAAGTTTGAGCAAATAGAAATCAGTGTATAATACATAAGAATGTACATCAACATTTGTAGTTGTAATTTAGTATGTAAATTATCTTCTTGAATATTAAAAAGTGAGGAAACAAGAATTACTCTAGCATCAACTCTTTCTTAAAATTACCAGTAATAATAGTGAACTACAAAACAGGGCTGGACTCATGATCTTATGAAAAAAAGGGTATTTTTAAGGGGGTACTACACCCCTGGCCAATTTTGGGTCTATTTTTGCATTTTTCTCAAAAAATATAGGGCATTGGTGACCGGTAAGATATGTATATTATAGGGGCAAAGACTACAACTACTTCACTGAAAATTCAGGAACTCAAGGCAAGTAGTTATTGATTTATTGATCAAATATTGGTTTTCCCTCATTTTTGACTGTAGCTCCACAACTGTTGTCTGTGCTGAAATAGAATTTCCAGTGCAGTAGTTGTAGTCCTTGCCCCTATTATATACATATCTTACTTGTCACCAATGCGCTATAATTTTTGAGAAAAATGCAAAAATAGCTACACAATTGGGCAAGGGTGTAGTACCCCCTTAAGCCAGGGGCTATTTTAACGTGCCTCACTGTCACGTTCGTGCAATGAGATAAAAGTGTTGATAAAGTAGAGTGCGTTTCAAAAATAAAACAAGAGCACCAATGGCGCTGTGGCTCTGTGCTTTTTTGAATGTGAAAGTAATTGCAGTCGAATGTGCAACAGGTGAAATCATATACATTGTATGTGCCAGATCACACGCAATCATACATCTTGCTACTTGGTAGCTATATCTTATTTGCAGAGCATAATACATCCATCAATAAGTTTCATATCCACATGAGGTTTTAGTAATTTGACCACAGATGACCCCTGAGTGACCTTGGATGACCCCAAAATGACATTCCAAAAATTTGGCTTGAAATGTTGACTGTACCCACCAAGTTTCATGCCCATGCGAGTTTTTAGTAACTTAACCTCAGATGACCCCTGGGTGACCTCGGATGACCCTGAAATGACCTTCCAAAAATTTGACTCTAAATGTTGACTGTACCCACAAAGTTTCATGCCCATACAACAGCTTTTAGTAATTTGACCTCAGATGACCCCTTGGTGACCTCAGATGACCCCAAAATAACCGTCTGAAAATTTGACTCTAAATGTTAAGTGTACCCACCAAGTTTCATGCCCATACAAGTTTTTAGTAATTTGACCTCAGGTGACCCCTTGGTGACCTTGGATGACCCTGAAATGACCGTCCGATAATTTGACTCTAAATGTTGACTGTACCCACCAAGTTTCATGCCCATACGACAGTTTTAGTAATTTGACCTCAGATGACCCCTTGGTGACCTTGGATGACCCTGAAATGACCTTCCAAAATTTGGCTCATAATGTTAAGTGTATCCATCAAGTTTCATGCTCATACGACAGTTTTTAGTAATTTGACCTCCGATGACCCCTAAGTGACCTCGGATGACCCCAAAATGACCGTCAGAAAATTTGACTCTAAATGTTAACTGTACCCACCAAGTTTCATGCCGCTAAGACAGCGTCTCGTAATTTGACCTTAGATGACCCCTGGATGACCTCGAGTGACCTTCACCCACTAACCAATACAAACTTGTTCTGTCTGGGGTCAAGATGCACCCGCCCACCAAGTTTGAAGAATGTGCGACCCCTAGTCTCCGAGAAAAAGGTTTTTGCATATTATGCATAAATTATGCAAATTAGGTAGGTAATTACCATATTTTGCGCTGAAAATCGAATCAGGTCGAGATCCTCTGGTCATGCTACCCCCACCACGTTTCATCATCATAGGGCTTAGCATTCTTACGGATCCCCAGAAACAGCTTCACAAGGCGGATTTCTTCAGATTTCCAACCATTTTGTAGAAGCGCCCGCATAAATTATGCAACTTAACAACTAAATGCGCATACTTTTCGCCAAAAACTAATCAGGTGATCAGCAGGTGTGTATCATTCCTGTCACAAGGTTTCGTTACCATGCACCGCTATCAATTTGCGCTGATATTCGCATAAATTATGCAAATTAGCTATGTTAATTTGCATATTTTCACCGAAAACATACAATTACGGAGCAAACTTGGATACCCTTCCTCCCACCAAGTAGCGCCCCGTGAGGTCTTACGGTTCCCCAGATACAGCTCCGGACAAACATTCGGACATCCCACCCCCACACACAGACGGAAATAGTGATTACTAAGTCCCATCCTGAACAAAGTTCAGAAATGAAATTTTATCAATTTGCGCTGATTTTTGCATAAATTAGCTATGTTAATTTGCATTATTTTTCACCGAAAACATACAATTACGGAGCAAACTTAGATACCCTTCCTCCCACCAAGTAGCGTCCACGTACTGCGTAGGTCTTACAGTTTCCCAGATACAGCTCCAGACGGACACACGGACATCCACACCCCCAGACAGACAGAAATACTGAGGCGAGACAAAAATGAAATTTTATAACAAATTTTTGTGACTTGAGATCATTTGCATTTTTTGTAAACACCAAAACTGTTCTGTCCTGACATGTCTGTTGTGTCATGTGTGTTGAACCGGTCCAACCGAACAATCGTAAGTTCTGTTCGGATCTGGATCTGCCTGGTCTGGATGCTGTACTCCGATTAAGCAGGACTAGCCTACATCACATCAGTGTTTATTTCTGATAGATTTCACTTCATGATTTTTTCTTCAATTTCATCACTTACGAAAGTACAAAAGTAGACGATCTAGTAGTCAGTATAACCTCGGAGCAGTTCGTGTGAGACCTACGTACATGGAATAGTAGTACATGGCTTCCGAATTTGGAACTTCACATGTTCAACTTGTCATGCCGGTCGAGTCCCGCGTTTACAACTAAAATCAAACCACTTCTATATTAAGTCCATCGCTGAATTTTACAAATAACTTAAATAAACATCTTTATATTTAATAAAAAAATATTATGGTATGCTCGTAAATGCTTCGGAATGACATTTACCAGAAGCTCATGAGCTCAGAATGGTAAACAAACTAGCGTATTTTCACCTCGATTATGCACCGTAGCTCTCTGTGGTTGAGTTTGCAAGGTCAGTGGGTCAGTGAACTTAGTCTCCTATGCAGCCAGTTTGGTTACGCTCCCTCCACAAAAATGTTTGTGTGGAAGGGGCGGAACCAAACTGGCTGCTGTGGAGACTACTGCAAGAATCGATCAATCACACAAAACTGTTTGCTGATTGGTTCAGAAATGGTGATGTCATCAATCAAGAAAAACTAATCGATTTATTGGTTCAAAATAGCCTCATAGAAAAGTACGAAGTTTGTTGAGCATCGCAGCTTATCGGTAAAAACGTGACCTTTAACAAAAAAATCGGCACAGTGCTTTCGTACTGCACTTGCGCAAGCCAAATAGTCCCTCCAGAAAAGTCATTTGTTCAGATTTATTCGGGGATTTATTCAAGATTCAGACATGTTCTTGACTATTTTTTTACATTCCTTACCTATCTCTTTATTTAAATTATAAAGAAATAGTGAAGAAAAGTTAAGAAGTAGTCAAATAATTTCTGATCTGAACTAAATCTTAAGAAATGTACCTCCATTGGTTTCCGTCTGTATTACGCATCTTAAATTATACAGACCAGAATAATCTCTAGCACACACAGGGAACCAAGATATAACTCGATTATCGTGACTATTTTGGTCTTTTTTACCCAAAAATAATACTTTTATCGCCTGAATTTCAATAAAATCTGGAGTGCAATCGATTCGAAAATAACTTAGCCAAACTTAGAAACGAAACTTAAGTCTTCATATCAGTCATTAAATGATCCTTAGCATAAAAACCAACAGCGTATTGTGGCCTGAAAATGAATGCTAGTTAGTTGCATGACAAAGGCACTGATAAGCTCCGCTCAGAGCCAAAAATTGACATTTTTACCTGAATGTGACCGTAAGAAAGGCTCTCTACCATTGTTTACTATTAAAGCATATCTACACGGATTGTTAATTGTCACTGTACGAATATTTTATCTCGACACGTACGTGACAGTGAGGCACGTTAAAATAGCCCCTGCCTTAAGCCAAACAAATTGTGATTTCAATCATTTCATTATAAAAGGGGGTGCTTTGCATTTATTTCCACAAGTACAAGTTGTGTCAAAATGATGGGTACCCATCAGTTTTCATTGATAATCAAGCAAAATCAGTCGGAACTCGGAAATATTGATTTTGAGATATAGCCAAACAAAGGAAACATTTCCTTTTGTTTCCTGTTGTTTAAGAAACTCTTTAATTGCTCATATCTTTGGAACTGGTTGTTCAATTTCAATGGGGTTTTCTGTAAAATGCAGCTTTGAAATGACAATCTGCTGCCATGTCAAATGATGAATTAACTAATCAAGGGATCACAGACTTTCAGGCCTCTTCTTGGCCGTTCATGTGATTCCTTCACTCTCACTTGTAATATGATTTTATATGTATTCTAGCTTTTTTGCTATTTGATGAGTGAAAATAATAAATGAATGAATGAATGTAAATGCTTTTTACTATCCTATAAGAAACTGAAAATTTAATATTTCTGAGTGCCGACTGATTTTGCTTGATCGCATCACTTATATCAACATCTCATCTTTTGTTTGGTATATCTCTGGTAACCATAGTCATTGTAAAAAATAAAACGGCAACACAAGTAAATCATTTGCTTGTCTCATTTTAATATACAAACACTGGACAAAAAAAGTACAGAACATGGGTGTTCTCATGCATTCTTCAAAAAACAATTTGTTACTATCATTTTTTTAACCATTTTTTTACCATATAAGATTTTTTGTGTAAAATATGTATAAACATGTTAACTAAAACAGTAATGACAGTGGACAGTGCCACTATCATCAACAAATACAAACAGCCACTCTCATCTCAATGTCTCAGTTCTTCCAGTATTATCTTAAAACCTGTATATTATATTAAAGGAGCATTTCATGATCCATAGCCTCATTCCCCATTTTTTACTTTTATATCATCAGAAACCACTGGCTACATGTTTGTATGCAAAAAAGTTCTTGCATATTGCAAAAATATTGTCAAAATTTGTATTTATGTAACTATTAACAGAACAAAATACAACATAGTGTTAATACACATAATCATGCAATGGAATTTTGGAAATAAGCTTTTTTTGTAGATACCTACTGAAACATACCATAAAAAGAGGATGTCAGAATCACAAAATACTCCTTTAATGTGTCTTGTCAGATCTTTGATCTCAAAACATTGCATATGTTCATACAAAATTACAAGTTGAACTGGTTTACATAGCATTCTTATCTGAACAGTGACCTCCAATCGTACACATAATATATTGTAACCTATCTACTTTCTCTTTTTTCAAATTGCAATTTGTATACACAACGTTTTTCATATTATACGATATATAATCTGGATTACTTGTATATATTCAATCTTAACTAAAAATACTACAAATTCTACAGTATCTACATGCTGACCGGAGAAAACAAAGTAAAAACAAAGCATTTCTTGTAGGCAAATGAAATGCATGAAACAAAACAGGCAAGAATTGGAAGTACCAATTTCCGTATAAGTTAACATAAAATGAGCTGAATAATAGTTACTCTTGAATAAACATGGTACACAGATCACAATAAACTAGAAATTCTCAAAGTTTGGAAGGGGTTCTCGCACTTCAAATACATTGATATCATCTGTTTCAACTTTCAACTCCAGTGATGGCTCCTTAATTTCCTTTGACCTTTGGATGTATTTTAAAAGATATTGGCATTTTAGTTTGAAAATCACTTGTGTAGAATATTAATTATCTCACCTCAAGTTATGCCCCTCTGGTGAACATATCCCTGCTTAGGACAATAAGGTGTCACAGAAGCTGGAACAGACAATAATACATGGAAGGCATACAGTGGTATGGGTGACTCCAACAGAGCCATCATGTACAAGCATACAATGTAGTTCACCTCTAATTGTCACTCTCTACTCAATTGTACATGAGCTTAGATGTAAACAGGTCCTGGGACGATTAGATAAGATTTGAGCTGCAGGACCTGTGACGCCTCGTCAAACATAGAAGTTTGGCTGCCAATTGACTTGGTCTAAATAGTATCATACAGAATTCAAACTTATCTTAATACTTGAAATTCCTTGACAATTTGACTATCTTCCTGTTAAACAGATCTTGTATAGTATATTGTGGTTAAGAGCAACTTCCATTGGTTAAGAACACCTACTTAATTCATCTTGTCACAAAGTAAGAGACACAAAGGTGTGGCTAAAGATGGTGCCCAAAAGCCTTAATCTCGTGAAGGGTATGGTTGGAATCCTTGCACTTCGAATACACTTGCTATGGTTTTGTTCATTCAGTATATGCAGGGCTAGAATAAGACTTAATACTTCCTGCTCATTTTCAATTCTGGTATGCACCTGACCTGCTGGGCTTCCGCAGCTTCGTAATATTCCCGAGATGGAAAGTTCAAAACCCAAACTTCCGTTTCAGAAAATATCCACACACCATGTGTTTGCTCTTCTCAACTGACTTATCACTTTTACACAAAATCAATTCAATTGTAAGATAGCCTTCATTGATACTTGGATATCAATTCCCTATTAAATTACCAAACTGAAACTGAAGCGATGAGATTGTGACCTGCTGCAAATGCACTGTATGGTTTAGAACCATTTTATTTGAAAGATTAATAATGGTTTACAAATGTGCCACATTCTTACACAAAATGCCTTCAAAAGGGGTGGCATGAACAAGACTAATTTGGGAAGACACAACTGTATCAAACACAGGTAAAAATAATTGTTGCATCATCTAAGTTAATTAAGATGTCTGGTTTCTTAAAATAACACAAACAGTGAAATACATCTAAAACAACAATATTTGTAACACTAATGTTTCTTATATTAATGATAAAGGCAGGAAATAACTCGCACCAACAGTAACTATCATAATTATGCATTTCTTCACAAGCTTTTACCTTCAAAACTACACACCCAAAAATCTTGTAAAAACAACACACAATAGATTGACTCAAAGAGTGAAAAAACAGTACATGAATAGAAATATTAGACCATTGTGGTCTACTATGAACACTGAACTCTCAACAAGGGGGGTAGAAAATACAAAAACATCAATCTTGTGCGCGACTTTATAAGCTGGGAAGCAAAATAATGGATAATTTTGTTCACCCAGAATGTTGCTCTAAAAAAATACCCTTTCAGTATGTTTAAGGAGTTAGGAGGGTCATGCAAGATCGCTTTTGCATGGAAACTTAACACATATCGTACGCGGGCCACTGTGTGAGTACCATGACACAGTTGCAGTATTTTGTGTTTGGGTGCTGACAACTTGAATGCTGGACCCAATATTGATTGATCAGTGAATGATGTCTGGAAATATAGGGTCACATTCCAAACCCTTGCTGTAAGGAACACAATGAAATCCAACATGTGATTTTGTAAGCCAGTAAGTAACCCAACAGGATATTCTGTAGGAAAACAAGCATATTATCTAGCTGGAAATTGTAATTTACTTGGTCATTTGAATAAACTTGCCCATCCTATATTACAAATATCAAGGCTTCAGCAGCCTAAAAACAAAGGGTACAGGCTCAGATGTGTTGCTATGCCCTACATTTAGGAATCTGATCTATTTCTGAGTTGAATAAAATTTTACAACATCTATAAATACAAATTCACTTACTAAAGGTATTAACCTTGCCTGCCCCAACAGCAAAATCCCAACCCAAAATGACCAAAATGAAGGGCGGACAGGTGGCTACTACAGGAAAATTATTTAATTTGGGTTCATCGTAGAACTTTCCCACCGCGTACATGTGGCGTATACAGCGTAGGATGCAGACATGAACGTGTGTTATT
The DNA here is from genome assembly GCF_039555335.1 of Amphiura filiformis. NCBI lineage: Eukaryota > Metazoa > Echinodermata > Ophiuroidea > Amphilepidida > Amphiuridae > Amphiura > Amphiura filiformis. The sequence continues at coordinate 18,696,823 of NC_092633.1, read as the reverse complement.
GCACAAACGTGATTAGTCACTTCTAGTATGTTGCAGTTGCGCCATACACTCTCCTGCTGCTACCCGTGAAGTCGCTGGCATACCGAGAGTTCCCATGATGAACACGAAATTACTAATTTTCCTATACATGTAGCTTAGACACTGACACTAAATCAGTTGAACTGCAGTTAAGATTTACATAATATTTGATATAGGTCTTACATCCTACAATGCACATGTATGTCCTTTCATTTGTATGCAACTTACAAGTAAGTTGTCATTACAATTTGGCTTGATAAAATCATATTGCCCATTTAATTGCTGTAATAATGCAATTTGCCCATTTCTTCACAATATGATATCACAGCTGAATCTCAAGTTGCTTGCAACCGAGTAACTGAGAAGTCAAAATATCCTTCGCAGTATAATCAAAGTTCTTAGCAAAATAGTCCAACTTGATCATTATGTGTAACACGATTTGTTGGCCAACATACTACATGTATACTAACAGTTCTCAATCACTCTTAGCTTTTAACTTAAAGAATAAATATTATGACACATAGTTGATCACTTTCTGGGTATAATTTGCATATTACATACCAGTAAGTGTGTGGACTCTATATAGTTGGCCAACGGTGAAAGTTTAACGGTGTGTCACGGGCAAACCGTAACAGGCACACACATTTTTTTTATAAAGACTTCACAAAAATTTTGTAACATTTTCAATAACAAAACATAGGCTATTAAGCCAAGATGTTCACAATATAAAAGAACATAAAACAGTTGGAAAATGTTTTGTTGACACTGAGATGGCAGAGTTCTACATGGTGGTTGATTGGGGTGGTATACAAAACTAGACTTTTGTGACAGGCTTATTTGCCTTGAAACAAGCCTGAAAAAAGTCTGCAACAGAATCCAATACGTTCATTCATCTTTAACAAGCTTACACTGGGTACACCAATCTCCTCAAATTTCCCTCATGTGTCTTTCCATAATTTAAAGTATATCAGCTTGAAGAGAATTTTGAGGTGAAACTGAAGAGATTTTCTCACAAATGAGAAAGTGTTTACTGAGAAAGTGAGATGCATCATATCACATGTCTTAAGGTTCATGACATCATTAACAGATTACAGAAAGATAAACTAAAGTTTGCACCTTTGTGCTTTACAAGATTGTATTTCACACCAAAGTCCAGGATTTACGTCCTTTTGTGACTACACTGCTTGGCATTTGGTAATACTATAATTTTAGCGCAGTGATTTATAGTGCGCTACGCACAGGCACAATGCCTAGACGTTGATCCATAAGCCTCAGCACACTTTACAGTGTAATACATCCTTTCATAGATCTGTTAGGTACATTGACTGATATCATGCATAACCTTTCCTCTTTAACTTGTGAGTTACCGTGTCAAGAAAATGTGGAAACCTGCATAAATCACAATACAAAATCACCATACACATCAGCACCACATGAAAGTAAGAAATTTACAGTTGAATGTTTTCTATTTCAAGTCAAACAGAGCCTACACAAAAATGTTTACAACATTTACATTATTCCTGGATTTACCTCTATTGTAATGTGATTAAAAAGAGTGAGGGATAAACTAATTTTAAATGTACCTTTTTCATTTATAATCAAAATCTTAATATTTGGCATGTCAACATTGCATTACAATAATTGCAACTTGTCATGCACACTACACATGCCTAAAACAAATACTTTCAAAGTACTGCTGTAAATATAGCATTACCTACAAAATAAACATAGAAAAGAAATTTCAGTAATTGTTTTTTGCTTAATTTGATAGATCACTAGGCACAATCTGATAAACTTTGCTGCAGATGTAAAGACAAATGCAAAACAATTTGTGTAGCATGCATTTTTCTACCACAAGTGCCTGTGGGGGATTTCCTTTTCTCATAATAAGATGTTAAAATGGTTAATCTTTCCTCCTGGGTCTTTACTTTTACATCATCCAAAGTTAATCAGATAACAAATTATTGGTGTCAGACGACCTACAATAATTTTGAGATCGCTGTTCTATGCTGTCCAATATCAAGATTTTGATTTTACTAAAGAATTTGGGCTTGGGGTTACTCGCATACAAAATATTGGGGAATATGTCGTTTTTTGAATAGTTGACGAGAGATCTGCTACCCACAAATCATTCTAAATTAACACTCTTCAGTATTGCTACTAATTAAATATACACATCCAATCATCTTGGTTTAAAATTGGATTAAGAGCATAGAACATCACTAACTATGTACATATTGAAGCAATTACAACTGTTCTTTAATGCCATGTTAAGCTCATAGGGTCATTTTACAACACAAATGACTCCAATATTGATGTTTTTGCTCTTAAACTACTCAATTTGACATCAACTGTGCAAGATAACTTAGCCCACACAAACCCAAAACTGTACTATTAAAAGTCCATATGCAGTGCTGATACAAAAGTCAAGATAACTTAGTTACACTAACCCATCTTGTAACATATGGAGTGGATTCATCACTATTTCAGAAAGTGCTATGCTTTACACAGAAGAGATAGTGTAACTAAGTTAAGATCACCATGCTATACGACCTAAGCAAAACTGGTCCACTGAGTTAAGATTGTTCCCTACTTGCCATTCACTTGCTATTACACAACTTACAGAAAATAGTGCCGTGTGAACAGATTCAATCACAAGCTGGTTTAATAAAATGCACTTACTCAATATGGTAAGATCATTAAGTGACTTTATATATATATGAAAATCACAATATGTGACGTGTCATGTCAAAAGGAGACACTTTTGGGCAGGATCGTAAATGGAGAAATAGCCAAAAATCTGCCGGGGTGATTTTTTTCACAATTTGGGTTTGTTGCGAATTTGTGATGTTATTAATATTGTCTGATAGTTTCAGACGAGAATATAACTGGCATCTTGTATATTTTCAGACATTTTTCAAGGTAATTCCTACTCTCAACATTGTCAATATTATTTTTAAAGGCCGATATCTTAATTTCCAATTTTATAATACAATAACTTACGAATTCAATATCTTCGCCTAGGAATGTCCGATTTCATTGGGGAAAATGGTGTTGTGGAACAAAATATCTCTATATTTAAGATATGTAAAAACCTCAAAATTGATATCCTGCCCAAAATTGTCTCCTTTTGACATCATTAATTTTTAAGTAATGCATTGCCAGCTGCAAGGACCTGGATGAAGTAAGACAATTTTACACTCCAAGTACAGTATTCAAACTAATTAGTGCTCCTGTAATGGTTTCTAACTTGGATCCCCTTTCAATGCACTTTGAGCATGAAGAGGTCAAAACGTTGATTGAATTGCAGCAAACAAAATCACCTTGACATGGAGTTGTAACACCAGTGATATGTGTTCTATGGTTATTATTTCAATTTTTATTGAACTAATAAACATTGTTTTGCATGAAAAATGCCCAGTTTGACTTTCAAAATATGGCGATTATCAAGCTCCCATCAGATGATTTACTTGGTTGAATACCGTACTGCTTGTAATTGCTGCTTGTGATCCGGAATAATTATAGCATCATTTATGGACTTTGCATTGCTTGCCACTCAAGTAAGGAACAATCTTTAACTGCATTGTGCATCCCACTGACCACCCCAAACAAAACAATGTAGACATAATAACTCTGCGCTATAATATACCAAACTAACCTCCCACACCCCATACACAATAATCACTGTTTTTGTTTACCTAAAATACATACCTACCTGTAAAAACAAATGTTAATTTAGGCATATGGTAAACTTCTTGGAAGTTATAGCCACATATGTAATGAGCGTACACAACAGCAAAGGACATCAGTGTATACATTCCCTGATTTTGATGATTTGATTTTTTTTCTGGCAAAGTTTTGGGATAGGAGTTAAAAAATGTTCAGACGTAGAGTTAGCCGAATCAATCAAATTGCACATCACAGGAGTATGTAATATATCATTGTAAAGCTTATTTTGAGCAAATTTGCCTGTCCAATATCTCAAAAAGTGAAAATGCTGATGTAACAGCCGATTTATGGTGGGCCATACCAATTTATGTTTGCTGGTAGTGAGTTGGTACTTGTAACTTTCCTTGTCATATTTGAACCCAAAAGCCCTTTAAAGACTAGCAGTCTAACCAAGAGATGCTCTTACTGCACAAGTATTGAAGACCCCATATGATGATGTCTATTCAAGTACTTGTCATTTTCTTACTGAAACAGATCACTAATTGCCCAATTCAGAACTAGTGAGTGGGAAGGGATAATTTATGTGCAATTTGATTAATCACATTTACGTCATCATCACCCATTGGTGCTTGCAACAAATTTGATTTCAACTTTAAAACACTTACGTTTGTTAAAAGTCACATTATGCTGATGATAAAATATGGAACAAAATAGTGTGGCAGTCAATGTATTGACAACACCCCATTATAAGATTAAAAAAATAAAAATAAACAAACTGTTAATTAATTTGGATATTTCGGATAATGATGACAAAATGGGTTCAAAAATACTGATGCATGTGACTTGAAAATCAAGATGAATTTTTTTGCCACAGCAGTGTTTTTCCGTAACCCATGACTGGTCCCTTTTCTTTCAATGAAACACAATGGGTACATTGGGTAACAGCTAAAATCATCAATATCTTTCCAAATTCAGGCTTAAGTTGGTGTGCCTATAATAAAATCATAAGTATTGATATAAATAATTTAAAAAAAACATATAAGCACCAAAGATTAGTTCATAATGGAACTAAATACAATCAAACTTGCTCTTAAAAATGATTTTGGTCTCATTGAACACAATATATGCAAACTGATGAAGTGCTTCCAAATTAACAAAGATTAAAAACAATGAATGTCCTTGACAACCAATGGAAAATGCATTGAAGAAATTCCTAAAATCATTGCACCCAAATGGAAGATATATAGTTTTAGATCCCAGATAGACTTGAAGGTTTGAGTTGAGGTTCCTTTCCTGACAGTTTGGACCTCAAATTTCTTTCATGCAGTGATCGGGTACAAAAATAGGAAAATACTTCTTTACATGAAGAGCACAAACTTGTATCAAATTTTCTTTTCCAAACTATTAAATTTGAGACCGCACTGCTATAATTCATCCCTGTCTAAGATCTATTCCTGCTTCCATAAGGGGCTAGATTTATAGCATTTTGTGTCTTAGAAAAGGTCCCCTGTACCCATCAATTGTCAAGAGAACGAAACAAACAACAGCACAATATTAATATTCCACTGAGTCCCGATACCATGGTGTACACATTACATATGTGGCTACATATCATTAAATACGTCCATTCTGACGATGAGATTGATACTCTCCATAGCCGACGGTTATTTTTTCACTTTGGTACCGGGTCACACGTATAGTTCTACGAAAGTCTGGAGTGATAGGAGCTTTGTAGCCACCCTTGCGTAGAAGAGAATCTATTGTTTGGATTCTATCCCAACCTGGAGAGAAGAGGCAATCAAATGTAAACAAATAATTACAATATTAATATAAAACCTCCCAGCATTGCAAATTTATATGAAGGTGAAATCATTTACTGAATGGAGAATGGCATTGTACTGTGTGGACAAGGACTGGTCAACAAACCAACCACAAATATGCACACAGATATGACAAATAAACAGTTTAATGCATTGAACTCAGTTTAAAATGCAAACCACAGTTATGGACTGACCCTCCATGTTTACAATTGGGCAATTTTCAGTGGATGCATCCTATACCCACATTATCAAGTTGTTTACTCAAATTGAACACATTTTAGGCTATGAAGAGTCTTCTGAGATACGTTTTATGTAGACTGCAGCAATCCAGTCATTGCGGCATGCTCAGGTTTTATGTGCAATTTATCATTATCAGGTGTTATACCAAGGATTGATACATGTTACAATTTGCTGCATTTTATAATGTGTTCACCAGATGCTTCATAATCATTGGTATTGCTACATAAAATGTTCAAAAGCAAATGTGACTAATACTAAGATTTATATTTTTGGTTAGATCATTATCCTCACATGAGATTTGACTTTCAAGGCTCAAATTTACAACTTGACATTCAGACAAGTAATGACAGTGTAACAATTTCCTTGTCTACAACTTGTATGCCAGGCAAGTGCTAAAGCAGTGCTACAAGTGGCCTTATTCATACAAGCATACTGCTGTTTACTTACCCTGTTCAGGAGCTACCTCTGGTAGATAAGTTGCAGTCTTTTTCTGTCCCTTTTCATTGACAAATTCAATACGAATACCATGAACCCCGACCTGTAATAAAATCATCAATAGAAAAAGACATGTTATCACAAGTATGCACATGTGTAACTTTTGTCTAAAGCCATATTGTAACATTTGTGGGACGCCCTCAATATTTTTCAGAATTCTCCTTTTTTTAAAAACACAACTGTACGGTTCTTTATAACTGAAATACCCTGCAAAAATCAAGACTTTAAGTGCTGCAGTTTTGTCAAAATCTAATACTTTGGAACCGTTGTGCAATTATTTAATTTATTTAATTGTCACTCTTCATGGTACATGCATATGTTTATTTAATGGTCATTTTTCATCTGACTAATATAGGTGGCAAATTAGTGTAAACTGACCTCCCTGTGTTAGTTTTGAGTGATGACTGCATACTATGCCATTGTTTGACCTTCGTTAACTTGATGCATAACAAGAAAACAATGTTGAACTTTGTCCCTTTACACCACAATGTGTTTTTGTTAAGCTACAAATGTATGTACCGTACTGACGCGAGTATAGTCCCACCCCGTTTTTGGGTGAACATTTTTCAAAATTGGGGGGTGGGACTATACTCGAATTTAAAAAAAACAAAAACAAACATAGGACATAGACCTAAATGGACATAGACCTAAATGCTAGGGTCATTCATGGTTCTCCTAAAAAAAAAAAAAAAAAAATAATTTCAAGATGTTTTGTATTTTTAATATGAAAATTGATAATTTGTTTTCATGTCATACTCTATTAATGATTTCAAAATGCATTGAATTTGAATGCATTTTGAAATCATTAATAAGTATGACATGAATACAAATTATCAATTTTCATATTAAAAATACAAAACATCTTGATTTGTTTTTTTAGGTCAACCATGAATGATCCTAGCATTTAGGTCTAGGTCCTGGGACACTCGAAAATTTGGGGGTGGGATTTTACTCGAAGGTGGGACTATACTCGCGTCAGTACGGTACTTTTATAATGAGTTGCATTGGCCATTTCTTTTATGATTTCATAATAAGTCAAGTTGGTAGGGTCAATCTATTTTGTAACAAAAGAAGTACATTCAGTATACCAGTTTCTTTGTAAATATATTGCCAATAGGCTGAAGAAAACATTTGATATAGATCTGTCACTGGCTAACATAGGCTCAAGAAAACATCCTACCATGTATACTATGATGAGCTCGTAATAGGCGGGACTCATAACATTGTGGGTTGATATACATGTAGGATGGTCCCACAGCTGAATGCAGCACCTACGCGAACTGCGCTTTACGTGACTAATACACGTTTTTTGGGACTTTATTGACTCGCGCAATAAAAAAACCTGAATAATTCTTGCCTAATACGAGCTGATCATGTTATCAAATTGGCTAACATAAAATCAATGTGGGTGATTAAGTTGGATTGCAAATAGCCAATTTGATTCCACCAATGTATTGTGAAGCCATCATCACCTTTTTATGATCAATGTTCCGGTATTACTGCATCCATGGAAGATTATGGTGACAACTGAGTGTTCAATAATGCACTATTGCAGATATTATTTATGTGTACATTAAATGTACATTTTATACAATACCAGTTATCCAATGTATTATGAATATTAATTACTTGATCAGCAACTTTGTTAAGACAAAAAATATCTGAATTCCCTCACTTACACAACACAAGAGATCCACCTGTCTATAACATAAGATTGCAAATATTGGGTGTTGAAATCATTACTGACACTGGGAATGTCTTTGAAAAGGTTGTGATACAGTGTATGTGCAGATACTAATCCTTCTGAGAAACTCTGTACTACATAGAAAACATCACTCCACTCCACTCCATGATAAAAGATGGTGACTTGATTGACTTGCCACTTCCTTCCATCAAAATTGAGATTTGGGCATCTGGAGGAACTCATATTTTTCTCATAACCCCAATAAAATGTTAGGTCTACTCTTAGATATGTTTCCTTTAGGCTGTGGAAATATAATTCTTTGGTTTAGTGTTCCCTGCCACTCGAAAAGTATGGATGTTTGGTCATAAAATTATTTAATTTTACTGATTTATTTTGCATGGCAACCAATGTATCGCCCACCATCACTGTCTGGGACACGCATAAGTTTGCCATCAAATGATGAAATCACATAATGATTATCTTGCGATGCGATGCGATGCAATGCAATGCGAAATTAAAAAGCGTATAACTCTGCCAAGAAAAAGCTCTAAGCCCTTGTGAAATTAAAAAGCGTATAACTCTGCCTAGAAAAAGCTCTAAGCCCTTCTTCTGAGAAAAGGACGAGCAACATGCGATCCACCAATGATGAATCTATCTATTTCGCTGCAAAAATTGCAATTTTATATGCATCACATGAAAATTTGTATATTTTTGGAATACCTACACTAATAAATTCTACAGACTATATATTTTTTCCAGAGGCCTCAAAATATTTTGGGTGAGGGGTCTGAGCCAAGGTCAGTCTGGGAGCCCTAACCAAACAATCATTTTTCCATGGCCTTCAATATGAATATGATATGAAGCAAAAGGTGGTAGCATCATCCCATAGCCATTGTGATACACAATGTTGTTTCTAAAGTCCAAACCACAAGAGCAATTGAATTTAAATCTCGGAACATTTTTGGTACTGTTTTGGCAATATAAAGCTTGGTCTCAATGTAAGACTGGAGTAAACACCATGCATATGTAGACAAAATGGGATGATGGTCCCAAATAGGTCATTCCAAGATGTGGGTAGTGAACACCACCATTACAATGTACATGAAGGTTCCCATAGGGCAGCTATGACCAAGTTTGGATGCATTTGAACTCCTAATCTGAGATCACTGTTATTTCATTCTCAGCCTATTTTACATCTTGACCTTTGACTTCATTATATGACCTTGAACACCATCATAAATGTCAAACCCATACTCATACTGAGGAGAATGAATTTGTGTAGGGCTATTGTGAGCATTGTCCCCCCCCCCCAAAAAAAAATCCTGATTTTATCATTATTAATATTACACTTCAAAGAATCCTTTGCCAAGCATGCAAATAAGGCTACTGCCCATAGTGAAATAGTTGGACAGCTACAATGCAAATTATGTACAATTGTATAGGATGCAAGATTCTGAAACATTACAATGTTTACAACCACTCTTATGAAACCAAATTTTAACCAAAAGGTTAATTTAAAAATTGGTACTAAATGTTTGACAAATAACCGATACACACAACCCTTAAAAGCAGAAACTCATGCTGCCATAAGGTTTCCTTTCAGGTGACCTAAAAATTGGACCATCCACCTAAGATCTAGATGGTACATTGTATTCTTTTTTCATCATAAATTGTTTGGTGTTTTTTTTGCTTCCTTTTCAAAACTTCATGTCTAGTAGATAGTACTATAAAGTGTTTGTGTTTAGCAGTCTTGAAGGCCTATGTTATGAATGATCCCCATGTTTCACCTTCAAAATTGAAATTTTTTGGTATCAGTGGAAAACCTGTATTTTTCTCATTGCCCTGGATGAATTTGAAAGATGTTTTGTTTGGATTTTGTAAGGCAAAATGTGTCCAAGTTACATTAATCCATATTTATTTTTTCAGTTTTCAACAGTGTGTTCAAATGCAAATTTTTAGTTCCATCAAAAAAATGTTTCAGCATGAAACTTGAGGGTGAAATCAGTATGGTGTGAAAACAGACCATCCTCCTTTAATTGTACATGTCATATTGTAACTAAAGGGTTTTTTCTTGACTTACCTCCCAATCTAGATAGTGTCCAGCATCCTCAAAATGCCTCAGCAAGGACACTGAACAATGCAGCTTACATAATTCATCTTTTGCTACAGGAGAGAATCGACTGTCTTTGAATGCACTGCTCCAGCACATTTAATAACATTAAAAAAATGGAAAAAGAGAAAACAAGAACCACATGTGATCAGTATTAACATTTTTAGTGTATCATACGTACCTCCCATTCCATGCAGTTGGCTATAGGTTCAAAATGGCGTAGTAGCGACACAGAGCATTGAAGCTGGGATAACTCATGCTTTGTAACAGGTTTGAAGCGACTATCTTTGAATGCGCTGGTTTCATGAACAGGCAGGCAGGCAGGCACGCGGGCAGACAGAGCAGTAGTGGTAGTAAGTACAGAGGGTAGGTATGATTTGATGGCAGCACAAGAAAATAAAAATAATAATGGTCATAAATGAGTTAAATGCTTTAGTTGGTTTGCTGTCTTTATTTCTGTACATTGCAACTTAAGGAAATGTAGCACTCTAAATACTACTCTATAGACCTACAGACAGTATTAGCTAAGCTTCTTTTCTTTATTAAAGGCACATTCACAGATTTGTGACTGAAATGTTCACAACATGTTGACTTCACGATGTTGGACATTTATAACCAGGAAATAACAAATGAAAATTGCAACAACATGTTTTGTTTATTTTAAAGCAAGAAATAATTTTGTGAAAATTATATATATAGTATTTGATAATTTGTCACCAGATATTACACATTACTTGCATGTACAAATGTAATAGATATGTTGGATGTTGGTCTGGGATTTGGGGTATTTTATACTTTTGCAAGCTCAATATGATGTTAGATAACTATATAAGTTATTAAACTCAAAACATAGATCTACAAGCTACACAATTGTCATCCCAGTATGGGTATTGGAAGGCACTGAACAGATGTCATAGTGTACGGTGACCATTCAGAACAAATGCAAAATATGAAACTCAAAATCTCTGAATGCCCCTTTAATAAATAATGCATATCAGAATATCATATGTTGAGTTACAAGAAATGAAAAAAAGAAAAGAAATTAAATAGGAAAGGAGATGATGTAAGGTACACCTGTTTTATACGGAACAGTTTTGAATGAACAAAAATATTAAAACAATGAAGTGCATCCACCTGACTAATATAACTTCTAAATATTTTTATCTACCATACATAAAGCATGTGGGTATCTAACTTGCATATATGTATACATGTGCAATGTTCTTGTTGTACAAAAAATCTAATCTAAGCAACAAATTGTTATAAAAAGGAACAATCATTAATGGGTTTCACTGAATAAAGGTGGTATTTGGAATTGGGAAACTGGAAAAGGGATAACTGGAAAAGGGATAACTTTTTAAGACAGAAATTCAAAGCAAAGAAAATAATATTCACAATCACAATACAGGGCTAGGTATAAATGACATTTTTCTTTCCCGTGAAATCTCAATTAGATATTTTGTATTCATTTATTATGTTGTTTAATCTGTATCATTTTATCAGAAATAGGAATCAAACATCTTTCATGCGTTGTAAATGTAAATTTTGGATTTAGCACATTTTACCAGAGGATTCAAAGCACTGTAATTTCGCTGCCACTGGTGAATCATCAGAATCAGATCGCATCAACTAGGCCGGATGCAGCCAAATCCGACGCAAACCTATCTGCACTTAGATTGCAATATCCACCAAATATCTGTGCAGCCCCCAAATTCCATTGGGTGAAGGAGGTTTTTGATAACCAAACAAATCACCAATTTTGCAAGCAAGAGGAAACTGCAGATCTCAGAGAAAAAATGAGAGCAAGCATAGATAGGGTTAAACCAAGTACATAGTCCTTGGGCATGGTCAGGGCTTGAACCTGTGACACAGTAGTGCAAGGCAAGGGAACAACTGCTTCACCAGCTTGCTCTCCCAGATATAAGACAGTCACAGATGCATGTAAAGCACGGCTTGTTTTTGGCTTACCTAGAAATTGCATACTCCCTGAGACCTTCATGTAGATTCATAGCAGTAAACGTGCCTATACAGCCACGTAACCGACGATCTTTGCCTATTTTCCATGTCACAAATAGCGGGCTGAAATGTATGTAAAGGAAGAAAAAAGTGCACATAAAAAAGAGTGAATGGATACAGTTGTACATCCTGAAACAAACTACATACATGATACAAATCTGGTACGGTATGCACACTCTTAAACATACATGTACCTGTGTGTCCGACGCTGGTTTAGGCCTCCACTGACTCTAAAAATTCCTATTATGTTTTAACATACCGTATTGTTTGTAATAAACGCTCCCCCTCTAATAAACGCTCCCCTCCAATTTTTCTGTGAAAAATTGACAAAAATCGAACATTTCCATGACATATCGTGTAGGTAAGCTTAAAACTTGCATCAGTCATGTCAGTCACGATCGCTAAATTGAATCTAGACAAAACCTATTATGACTCAACTCCCATCATTTCATTGCCTAATTATATGGTAGAATTTCACTAATTCCATGCACTTACAGGTGTAATTTTGTTGTATTTCCCACTAAAATATCATTTTCCGTGGGCGCCGCCATCATGTATAGTCGTAAATCCCTCCTTTTAATAGGAGCACCATCGGGAAATTGAACACGATTTGTAAGCTTTTTTCACTGACAATTCACTTCCAATAAAAGCCCCCCTTTTGGAAAAATGCAGCGCCCCCGGGGCGTTTATTACAAACAATACGGTACATGTATACATGTAGGGGTTTCGTATCATTTCCAGAACTATAAATTTATACTGGTAAGTACTGCAAAACTTTAAAGTTGAATGATTTTTGGTTGATATCCAATTTTTGGCCAATTTTGATTAAAAATCAGCGATTTTTGAGGTTTTGGTCAATTATGACATCGATAAGATAAAGGTTGGCATTTATACAGTGCCTTTCATGCATGTATCAAAGTGCTTGCCTTTAGATTTATTCTGCTGTCATTAGGCCAATGGAACTCGATTATTAGTTTCCGATTGGATGTTTGAAAGAAAGGAAGAGGTCACTATTTCATTATTCATTATTCGGTCTCTTTTCATTATTCATTATGTCAACAAAATCAACGATTTTATGAACAGCTTTCTCCAAATTTAGGTACCCCACCAGTACCAAAGTATATTGTTGATGAAAGACCATCTCAAAACAGGTATTAATGCTTAGATCATCTTTACAGACATTTTGCAACAGATTGAGAAAAGATTTGAATTTGTTTTTATTAAAATGAAAAGAAATTGGCAATTTTTGTAATGACTAGAAACATGATGAGGTAATCTTTAAATTTCCATTCAGTGTTCGATTTACCACCTGCATACCTGCACCAGTGCATGTAACATTCCCTCTGTGCATGCAGCTTTTCACTACCTGCCTGCACGCGTGCATGTATGATTTTAGCGCTAGCGATATGACAAGGCAATATACAAAAGTAAACAAGCAGTCAGTCCGATTTGGAAAAACCCAAACTATTTTTAGCGCAATATCCTGACTTCATTAGAAGGGCTGGCGCAAATCGCGCAATTGACAATTCCCGATACCCCTATCACGTGAGAACTGTCACTTTTTTCATTGACTTCCCTAGTCTCCTACACAGCCAGTTTGCGTCGGTCTGATACTTGTCGATCCTAACGAACATTCGAGATAGCCACATACAGTCTGGTCCGAGACTATGACTTCCCTTAGAGGGGCTAGCGTAATGTGACGTCATCCACCAATTCCCGATACCCTCGCACATGTAGAAGCTGTCATTTTCATTTCATTGAAAAAAAAGAACCGGAATTTAAACCGTGGGAAATATTTGTTTACGTACGGAAAATAATCATAATTATGTCCAGCAAAATAGGAAATAGCTCAAAAAACACTCATTCTGGAAATCGTGCACCTTGTCGGTGACTAGTTCTAGAACAGATGAAGCCACAGCATCCAGTGTTTTGGCTAAGAAATCGGCGAGTGATCGGCATAAAAATGGCAATGACAGTGGAATGCCGGGAATATTATTACAAGCTTAACTGACAATGATCGTGATTCAATGTGATTTTATGTTTGCTTTAATTTTGGTGCATGCACACTTTTTGCTGTGCATGTAGAAATTTTGGGCTACATGCACCAGTGCAGGTAGGAAAAAATTTGTAAATCGGACACTGTTTCCATTATTTACTACATCCTCTACCCCTACAACTAAGAAAAACTGCTCATTATCATCAGCAAGGGATGTCAGCCATTTTGAAAGTATCAATTTTGATTATTTCCATCTCAATTTTCAAATAATTGACTTTTTAATGAAAATAATGAAAGTTTTGGTCAAATTTTTCAGATTTTGGCGGCCGATCAGTTCCCAAGACCCCCCTTTTGGCCAGTCAATCAGTTCCCAAGACCCCCCTTTTTGACCGGCCAATCAGTTCCCTAGACCCTCCTTTTTGGCTGGCCGATCAGTTCCTTAGACCTCAAGTTCGAAACTGGCGCTGGCACACCCCTACCAAAAAAAAATTCGAGTGCCCCCCCCGGGATCTGGCCACGGGATCAGGAGAAAATAATAAGAACCCCTTTTTCAATTTCGCGAGACATTTGTGCAATAAAACACCCTATTTTGCCAATTTCACGGACAATTTTGTCCATGGACATGCCCTAAAAATTACCCCTTTTTCCTTGATTTCGTAACGATCAGTATTGCAAGTTGAGTGACCCCACCGGGGCAAGCGACTTGTGGCGAGCCGTTTGGAAATGTTTGGCTCATAATTATTGCACAGCCCCTTATCATACAATGTACCGCTTGTCTTGAGTCATGGAAATTCCTAAACTGGATTCCTTGCCCCTGTACATGTAATAATATACGGTACATAACTTTTGTTACGGTACCAGTGTGTTATTTTTTTTTTGTTGTTGAGAAAAATGCATAAATAGTCAAAAATTTATCAAGGGGTGTAGTACCACCTTACCAACTTCAATTTTCATGTGTGGTCCCTATCATAAATAGGAGGGACTGCACTAACTAACATTTTATATATTTTTATGGAAATGCTACAACTAACAACATAATTTGCTTTAAAAATAAGGCCAAGTAAAAATAAAAACATGTTTCTCGTCCGGGTTTTTAAAAATTAGGAGAATGAGGGGCTTTTTATTTTCTATTTTTTATTGGAAAACGACGCTAAATACCTGTATTTGACACCATATTTCGGGTATTCGACATACAGATTGATATCTGAGAAAAAGGAGGAGGCCCTTTTTATTTTATTGTTTTGAGAGGTAGACCCCTCTAGTGATCACAAAACTCTTCTTAAATGATGTATTATGCATTTACAAAGCCGTAAAATAAGTTTCAACTTCTGAAACATCTTTTTCAACAAGTTATATCTGAAAGTTTACAAAATAAAAAGAAATTTGAAAAATCTTCAAAAAATGAGGAGGGCGCGGACGAGAAACATGTATTTTTTTTAACTCAGCCTAATAAGTTGGTTTTAATATTAGCTAATTAGGAGTTGGTAACATTGAAGTTGAACTTGAGCTTGCTTGACAAAAATTGACCATTTAAATTTTCATGTCAAAACAATATTCCAATTTAATCATGTCATTTCAATAATCATGTCATTTCAATAATTTATATTTAGTACAATTACATCACGATTTATTCAGTGCAATCAGAATATGGAATCACATTTCATTGTCTCCAGCTACATCAGCTGATTTATAACAGCTGATTGAAATGCCGCTGAGCTGATAATGAAGACCGGGCAGATTGGCCGACCACAGCACTGCAGCTGTCATGGCTGTGCAGGGACGGTGAACTACACTCAAGCGAGAAGCAGTTCTCGATTTTGCCTGCCAGGATTTTTCCAACCGGCTTTACAAAACCATGATAAAATGCTACTTCCGTGACTTGATTTGACACGAAACAACATAATTAAGTAAAGCACATATAACCGAATCGACTAATCCGCAGAAATATAGGTGACTCATTGACATTACTCACAAAGCAGCGTCGGTAAATTTGGGCGACTGTGGTGGTTCAATATTGTTCAGATGCCGGTGTAGAATATCGAAACAAAAATAGGACATCTCGGCACACACAACAAGGCTTTTGTCGATGCCATTCATACGTGGTCGAATATGCCCATTGCATTCATTTGAAGAGTGAGAACTAGGACAAGATCTATAATCATGATTGGAAGAATTCGAGTTGCGATAATCAGCCCGATCTTTTTCAGGAGGGGCCGAAACCTTTTGCCTTTTAACTCCACAACATCCAGTCGCCATTTTGACACAAAGGAGAATAGTCGACAAATGCGCAAGCGCGGTGTACCAAAGGTTAATTGAGGTCATTATTCATGATGTCTCGCCCTGCTGTTCTGAATATTCATATTGAAAACTTTTTCTTGAATAATATTATAACAGTGCCGTAGTGTTATTTCGATTCATTTCAATTCAATTCAGATTCAATTCTTATTTTATAAAATCATTTTGATGCAATTTCAATTCAATTTTTCTCTGGTTTAAATCATTTTGATTCAATTCCAATTCAATGCATTGAAATTAACTGCTAACCAATTTCCAAATTGCAATTCATACGGTATAGGGGGGCCTATCATATTCAATTCTTATTATACTGGTCAACACTGCTACATTTTACCGGGCATTTGGCTAGAAGCAGTTCAGGGAGAAAGTTTATTGTAACTGATAAGCATAAGCTGACAATACAGGTGAAACAGCAGAATCAAAATCAGTGGCGTAGCGTGGGTCATCAATAATATACTCATCATATTGGGGGAGACCATGAATGGGGAGGGGCACCGGGTCTGATGGGGGGGCACAAGCCGTTTTCGGCCATTTTCCTATGGGATTTTTTACAATTTCAGATCGATGGGGGGGTCTGCCCTATGACGCTACGCCACTGATCAAAATAGGCCTACATGTTGTATGGTTGTATACATTTCCGATTCAATGAATTGAATTGAAATGAACAAAAAACACATTTCGATTCAATGCATTGAATTGAAATGAAATAAGAAAAATATTTCGATTCAATGCATTGAATTGAAATTTAAAAAAAACACATTTCGATTCAATTCACTGAATTGAAATGAAAAATGGCAAAAATCAAATTCAATTCAATTCCTATTCCAATGCATTGAAATAACTATAGCAGCTGTACTGTACGTCAACTTGCATAAGCTTTAATAGAAGGAAAATGTGTAGCTTATTTCAATGACTAGATATTTATTTGGAAAACAATTTGTTTCTCTTTCATGATAATGATTTTAAGGGCTTTTTTGATGAGTTTTATTGACGCATATCTTGGTATAAGGCCTATATTTTCCAACAATGACATGAATAATGTGCAAATTGTAGAAAACCAGAGACATAGAAGAGAACAATAATTTGAGTATGTCTTTGAGGAGAGCGTGGCCTAGCGGTTAAGGCGGTTAAGGCGTAGGACTGTGAATCCAAGGGTCAAGGGTTCGAATCCCAGGTCCGGCTCTTTGTGTCCTTGAGCAAGGCACTTCACTCTACTTGCTTAGTGCTTCGGAGGGCACTTTAAGCTGTCGGTCCCGTGTACATGCATATTTTCTCACATTAATGTAGTGTGCACGTTAAAGAACGTCACAGGCTATTCGAAAAGAGCAGGGGATCATCCCGGTACTGTTGACTGTACTTCAAAATACACTCAATCTACTCTAGGTTCCAGAGTAAAAATAAGTACAGCTTGTCTGTACGCAGTGCGATAATACTCATACATATGAGGTAGGCACTTACAAGGAAGAAGAAGAAGAATCAGGTTTATTTTATATTCTATTACAAGTGGTTACATAATGTATTATGCATTCATTTTAATTATTTATCTATTCATTTAGGCCTATATATATTTATGATAGTTTAGTATATAAATAAATAAATAAATAACAAATAAATAAATGAATGAATAAATAATCAATCAATCAATAAATCAATAAATCAATAAATCAATAAATCAATAAATCAATCACAACACAGTAGCCTGGGCAATAATGTGGCACTGTAATAAATTTACATGAAATAATCAAATTCTTGTTGTCATATTTCCTGAAATATCCCTTTCTTTCTGCTTATATTTATTTTTAGTATCTATGTTATAACACAGGGTTTTAACTTTATTTATTTATTTTTTATAACATTCGGCCGAAGCCAGGCTAAGCCCATAGGCTACTAAATTTAAGGGATGCCATCCGGATTTGACAAGACAGGGATATGGCAGAGGGGATATGGGAAGAGGTCCGATTTTAGATGCAGCAGAAAAAACATGCGAGGACGAGCATGGATCGTCAACCAAACTCACATGTGGCACCGCAGAGAATTGAACCCTTGCCACAGCGCGGGAAGAAGCGAGTGAGAAGACCACTACACTAACCACTACACTAACTACACAGGACCGTCTGCTCGGCGCGACGACAGACGCGGCTGCACTCGCGCGTACGCACGACTGTGTATCTAAGGCTAAAACAAACTGGAAACGTAGGACATTGTAACCAGCCATCATGATCATACCCGCTGTTTCGTAACAGCGGTCTTCATTTTGCATCTAGACTTGTAAGTATATAACATTTAGTTTATTAATCATTATGGTTTTGAGCTCGTTTTGCTCTCCCTTTGCAGAACGTATGCTTTTCATGCTCTTTCTAAGAAGAGTGAGATGCACTGGCCATTGCGTCTTATGGACCTAATTTTTTTAGACCAAAGTTATTATATCTTTTTTCGTTCAAATGATTTCCCATCAAAATGAGGTCACCTCATATAAACAGGATTTAGAATGCCGCAGGTCTGGGTCATCTTCAAGTCACCATCTTCATCGACATCATACCCATAGGCTTCATCATCAGCAGGAGCATCATCAACAGCAGAAGCAACAGTATCATCATCATCAGTATCATCTACATTATCAACTGCTGCAACAGCAACATCGTCATCACCCGCATCAGCATGAATATTATCAGCTGCATCATCATCTTTTTCTTCTTTATCATCATCATCGCCATCAACACCATCATCATCAGCTACAGCAGCAGCATCATCAGCAGCAGCAGTACCAGAAGCACCATCATCATCATCATCATAGACATCAGCAGCAACATCTACATATCATCATCTCATACTGCAACAGCAGCGTCGTCAGCATTGGCATCATCGATGATCATCACGGGGATCATCAGTAGGCCTATCACCATCATCAGTATCAGCAGCATCTAGCAGCATCAACTTATACATCGATCATCGGCAGTATAATCATCATCATCAGCAGCAGCAGCAGCAGCAATATCATCATCGGTCGCACGTCGATCATCATCATCGGCATCACCAACATCAGCAACATCATCATCATTAGCATTGCCATCGTCAGCATCAGTATCATCATCATCAGCAGCAGCAGAAGCAGTAGCATCATTAACATCGTCATCATCATCATCATCATCATCATCATCATCATCATCATCATCATCATCATAAGCAGCAGTAGCATCATCATTAGCATCGTCAACATCCAACATCAGCATCAGCCCCAGCAGGCTATTATCATCGTCGTCATCATCGTCATCATCATCATCATCATCATCATCATCATCATCATCATCATCATCATCATCATCATCATCGGCATCCTCATCGACATCAGCATCATCAGCAGCAGCAGTAGCATCAGCAACAACAGAAGCAGTATCAACAGCAGCAGCGGCAGCATCTATATCTGCTGCAATACAAGCATCGTCAGCATTCATCATCCGCATCAGCACCATTATCATCATCAGCAGTAACAACAGTGCAGTAGCATCATCATTAGCATCGTCATCATCAGCACTAGTATCATCATCATCTTCTTCTTCATCATCATGAGCAATAAAAAATATCAATTTCTATGAAACGATGCAAAATAAAGTAATTAAAACGTAAAAACATTTTAATGTTTTAAAAAGAATATAGGGTCTAGGTCCGATATTCAGGTGAAATAAATATCTTGGTTACTTGGTTACTTGGTAGGTATAGACTCCTAGTTCCAGACGGAAGAGCCCTCAATTTCTCTCTAAAGGTAGCAATACTTGGTGCAGAAATAATCTCTTGTGGCAGTGAGTTCCAGTCATTAATCACTCGATTACCAAAAAACTGCTTTGCGACTTCTGTCCTTGCCTCCTGCTTAAAAATTTTGTGGGAGTGACCTCTCAAGCCTTCTCTATGGGGGAGTTGGAAGAACTTATCAGCAGGTGTCTTATACCTTCCTGTCATGTATTTGAAGGTCTCAATTAAGTCGCTTTCCTGTCTTCTTAGCTCCAAAGTAGGGAGGTAAATTCCCAGCGGGCAGAGTCGCAGACACCTCTTCTGCACCTTTTGTAATCTGTCAATATCTTGTTTGGTTCTCGGATTCCATACGACCGAGGCGTATTCCAAGATGGGTCTAATGATAGACGTGTATAATGTGAGGACTTTTTCCTCGGTGAAGTTGCTAAAACATCTTTTAATCATTCCAATCCTCTGATTTGCACGCTTACAAATTCCAAGAATATGTTTTGAAGGCTTCATGTCGTTACTAATAAGAACACCCAGGTCTTTCTGCTCAGAGACATCACAGAGATAAGTTCCATTGAGAGAATAAGCATAATTGAATGCAGCACGGAATCTAAGTGAAACACATTTGGTAGCATTAAAACGAAGCAACCACAGACGAGACCAAGCAGAGAGGGCATTCAAATCCTGCTGAAGCACACTACAGTCCTCCACAGTCTTTATGTTTCTATAAATAATTCCCTAATTTCCCTTTTCGGGGTATTAGGGGAACAAGGGGTTTGGGTTGCATTGCATTAAAGGTTAGTTGGGCTTGGGTGAGTTTGTATAGTAAATTCCACCAAGCATTGCTATAAAGCATGAGAACAAAAAGTTAGAACAATTTTCACAAATTCAGTATTATATGTTCCTGTGGGATTTTTGGATCTTTAAAAAAATATATATCGACCTACCGACCCAAAAATTTTTGAGCTGAAAGGGCAAACAGACCTTCTTTTTTTCTGGCCTTATTATTATTTAAGGAAGAAAGGACGAACCAAACGAAGTAAACACACCAGCAGACGATTAGAGGGAAAAGGTGCGGGCTGTAGGGGCTGATGGCGATGTAGGCCCTAGAGGCATTCATGAAACCATCGTAGGGTGAGTTTTAATTCCTTCAACTATCTCAATATTGTTGCCATTATACGACATTTCATTATTTTCATCCCGCCTTTTATTATTTTTCGTGTCGCCTTTCATTTATTTTCACATGTAAACAAAACAGTTACCGGTATATATAGGCATAGAATAGGCAAAAGTAAAAATAAATAATAGGCCAAGATAATACACAAACTGAAACTGCTTTAACTAGTTATACTCCAACAAAATCAGTCGAATTATAGCCAAAGATTATAAAATTATATTGTTTTAACTTTTAATCATTTTATTGATATTTTGTCCTAGACGGTGTAGGGTAGTCGGCTACACATCCAATATGGCAGGCCATCTCAACGCCTTAGGGTTGCCAGCCCATTTAGATGAGCAAGCGGAATTGGAGGAAGAACTTGAAGATATTACATCAAGACTTAAAAGGGTATGTTTTGAAGCATTATAACAAAAAATGGAGAAAGAACTTTAGACAGACAGACATTAAAGCAATAATGTGTGATTTGCATAAAGACTATATTCCTATGTTAGTTTTCACTGATAGCGAGGCCTAACTGATCACATTGTCCCCTTTTAATTTCGAGTCAAACAAATGATGCAAAACGAAGAAAACTGCTATATCATTTCAGCACCCACAATGCGTGTATCAGCTCGCTGATCGTATTACGGTCATGAATATTGGCGTAGTTTCACACAGCTAGGACGATCAAACAAGACGTTTTATACAACTTTGCAGAGTTTGTGCACTGTAAAAAATATTTTACTCAACACTGAGTAAAAAGGTCACAGCTCAACAGTTGAGTACAAAATTAGGCTACTCAACATTGAGCTCATATAGACCACAACTCAATAGATTAGTAAAAAATTACTCAATGTTCTATATGAGCTCAATGTTGAGTAATATTTTACTCAATTGTTGAGCTGTGACCTTTTTACTCAATGTTGAGTAAAAAATATTTTTTACAGTGTATGCATGCGTTTTTGTATTCTAATTACAATTTTTAAACATCCGTTTAACTTGATATCAGTAAACCAGCTGTGTACTTTCATCGAGCTGCAGCTAGAACTAAATTAAAAGGATTGACGTTTTAAATGAAAATCTACCCTTCTAAATAAATCTATTTTACAAAGATTATAATCAAATGTAATTGTATAGGTGCATGTGTGTTTTATGCAATTTTGTAGAGTTTTTATTCGTTTAATACAGTCTGATTAACATTTTTTAAACATAATACCGTTAACGTGACATTAATGAACCAGGTGTGTACTTTCATTGATCTGTAGCTAGGTAAAAATAATGACAAGTCAACTAAATGGATTTATATTTTAAATGAAACCCACCCTTTTAAATAGCTCCAAACAATTTCTTTTCTCATTAACATTTTATAAAACATTTGGCACAAAGTTTCTGAGGAGTGAGAGCTACGGCCCTTACGAAACAGTACTGTAAAACTAATGCAGCAGGGTCATCTAAGTTTTATCATGTAAAACATTTTGTAAAACATTTTATAACATTTTATAAAACATAATAACGTTAATTTGACATGTTCGTGAACCAGGTGTGTACAGGGGCGTATAGCCAGCCCTCTCTGCCAGGGTGAGCAAGGCTCCAAAAAGGTTTCTTCAATTCATTCCCCTTTCTCGCATTCCTTCCCCCTTTCATTAAATTACTTCCCCTTAAATTACGCCACCTTCTCTTCCTTAAGTTCCCCTTCGTTCTCTTTCCGTCTTCTTCATATTATTTAATTTCTTCCCCTTTCTCTCATTCCTTCCCCCCTTCCACTCACATAAATTACTTCCCCCTCAAATCACTCCCCGTTCCCTCCCTTAAATTTACTTCCTTCTTCATATTCTTCAATTTCTTCCCCTTACACTCCTTCCCCGTGTGCATGAATTGCTTCCCCACAATAAACATGGAAGTTGTTTTCTTTACCTCTTTTTCCCCTTTCATTCCCCTTTCCCTATTCCTTCTCCCATCCCTCTTAGGGACCGTTCACCTGATGCAAAAAATGTTTATCGCAAAAATTTTCGGGGCCCCCCTTTACAGACCTTGAACATTTCAGGCCCCCCTTTTTGACATGAAAATTATGGGTCAACCCCATAGAAAAGCATATAAACTCAATTTTTCAGGAAAATTTGTGGTCATTTTTCAGCCCCCCCTTAGGAGGGTCAAAAAATTCAGGGCCCCCCCTTTTGTATCAGGCCCCCCTTACAAGTGTTTGTGAACGGTCCCTTAGGCTTCCCTTTTGTTTTTTCCTTTCCCTATTTTTTAAAATTTATTCTTGTTTCCTCTCTGTTGCTTTTCCTTCCCTCGTGACACTTTCTTTTCCCCATTCCCTCTTCCTTTTCTCTTCTTTAGTTCTCCTTTTTTCTTCATTCCTTTCTTTTTCTCTTTTCTTTTTCTTTTCCCCCTTCCTTCCAGATTTTTCCAGGGTGGGCGATTCGCTCACCCTGCCCACCCCTAGCTACGCCACTGGGTCATACTGTCCGTTTTCCTATACACAGAGCTCTCACAATTGACGCGTGACCTTTACAAGTAGTGTATGTTAGAAGTATAAGCAATTGCCTAGTTAACTGTGTGAAAAATAACCGGCCAATATTTAGGCCTAAAGTATTCTCTGAAATTCTAGAAAATATAGTTTTGTAACATGTCCTAAATTTAAGATTGACATGTAGAGAATAAGCCATACTTGATTGACAGAAAGTACTAAATTTGTACTATGACGGTTGAAGTAAAATGTGCATGGGAATAACACGGCGAGTTTGGATAGATGGTAGGATTTCTTTAAAAAAATGTATGTTCCCCCGTTATTAAAGCTTGTACCGGGTTGAAGATTCAGATATTTGGAAAAGAATAAGTAATTGAAACATAGAGCAAGTACTAAAATCATAGCTTTTATACTTTTTGATTATGATGCTAACTAGTTCATCCCCTATAGCTACAACACAGCGCTACCAGTAGGGTTCAATTGCCTATTGTGAGTGCCCCTGTGTTGTGTGCATACATGTAGTTAACAATTACTGCATGATGGTAATCATGATATAAATGTTACTATCTCAATAATATTTTTATTTTTTCTCCTAGACTTTAAACCGCTTTGACAAAGAAGATGAGGTAAGTACATCAAGAAACTTTTTTCTGTTTCATATTTTCTTCCTTTCTTTCTTTCTTTCTTTCTTTCTTTCTTTCTTTCTTTCTTTCTTTCTTTCTTTCTTTCTTTCTTTCTTTCTTTCTTTCTTTCTTTCTTTCTTTCTTTCTTTCTTTCTTTCTTTCTTTCTTTCTTTCTTTCTTTCTTTCTTTCTTTCTTTCTTTCTTTCTTTCTTTCTTTCTTTCTTCAAACTCCGGCTTTTCAAACTGCCTTCCTTGATCGATATCAGAACTTCAGGCCCGATTCATACTCCATATTCGACATTCGAGTCCTTCATCAAGTATTCGCTTTTCAAACTGTTTCAATCCAACTTTAGCTTCTAATGAATGTTTGTTGAATAACAATATATTTGAAGTCGAATATTTTGTGGAAACATATGATCGATTTTACGTAGAAGTTAAACATTGCTGGAATTAGAATGGATATAAATGTTAGATTAAATAACGTGTAGGCCTACTTGTTGCTTAGAATACCGTAAAAATCGATAATAAGCATACGTGAATATTAACGAGTTGCTCAGACAATGAAGAATTTTTACAGTAGTTTGTTAAACCTTTTCATTTTTTTTATTTAATTTACAAATATCTGGGTTAAAGATATTTGTTAATTAAAAGAAAAAAATTAAAAAAAATGATCAAACTACCCTAAAAATTCGTTCTTGTCCGAGCAACTCGTTGATAGGCACATATGCTTATTATCGAAATTTTACGGTACAAATAAAGATAATGAAACCGGCCTAACATGCCTAACAAACTGTGAGGCTATTTTGTCTTTCCTGTAATTTTTAAATAAAAACCAGAAGAGTAGGCCTATATTTATTATTTATCTATTTTCAGCATGAAGACGATGACAACTTGGAAGTGGATGAACGCGTTGCTTTCCAAGCTCGTTATGAGAGTATGACTGCTCGCATGGAAGCCATGGCGCAAGAACGGAGTGCGGTAAGTGCGACCCACCTTCCACGAAGCCTAATCCTATATTAGCAATTTCTCTTTTTTCATAATTGTTCGAGAGGGGTTGTAACAGTATAATAGATATTCTTGCAATCATACATATTTTTGTTGCAATCATGGCCATGTTAAACCATTATTGACTGTTAGTCTTTAGCGTGGAAATCATGTGACTCATCATCATTCCACAATATCTAGGTCTACATAACAGTTTTTTTTATACATTTCTAAATAACACCAATAACCCGATTCTGTATCCTGTTTTTCTTTTATAGTTATTGTCATCACTTGCAGAGGTGAGTATAAATGAATGTGAAAACATTGTAGGCCTAATCAACCAATGTTAGTCGTAGGTAGATTCATATGTGCTCAGTCGCCTCTGCGGATTTTGTTCATTTTGAACTAACGTTTTAGTGACGTTTCACCACTACACTGAAGTGGTTTCACCAGCTTGTTCAAAGATGCTTAGTCTCCCTCTAAGATGGGGCACAATACACGAAGGAAAATATTTCATGGGGAGACTAAAATGAGCTCCATTTAATCATGTTGAACGTTGCGTTCAGTGCACGCAATGATAAAACATTGTATTTAATAGTTTAAGAATTTGTTACAATTGGACTTTTTGATTTTTATTCTTGTTACAGTGGCTTGACACAACTGACGTAGAATCTGTAAGTTAAAGAAACATATTCAACAAATAAAACTAGAAAACACCCGAATAATAACAATATACCTTGGGACCTAATTTTTATAAAACAAATATCATCATCATTATGCATCATCATCATCATCATGATCATGATGATCATCATCATCATCATCATCATCATCATCATCATCATCATCATCATCATCATCATCATCATCATCAATATCATGCATCATCATCATTATTATCATCGTCATCGCCATCATCATCGTCGTCATTGTCGTCATCGTTGACATCATTATCATTATCTATTACTTGTTTTAGGCGGAAACACCCAGCAGACCGGAGAGTAGATCAACTCCAAGTCCATCGGTGGAATCAGGACACGTGGACAGAGCAATGTAAGTTTTATAATTGATTTTGCAGTCTCTGCTATAATAAAATATCATATATTAGTTATAAAATAAAAACAACCCCTAAATAAAACACAAAAAACCAAAACACAACACAACAACAAACCACAACAACCCTCACAAAAAAACCCAACAAAACAACCCGTAACTAGATGTAGGCCTATAGGTTAGAATTTCATATGGGCCTGTTAATGTTATACAGCCATTTTATTTCGAAGTTGTGATTTAAAAAAAACAACCTGACCCAACTATATTGGATTCGACTATAATTATTGTTTTCTGCATACAGGCCT
Source organism: Amphiura filiformis (assembly GCF_039555335.1). Lineage (NCBI taxonomy): Eukaryota > Metazoa > Echinodermata > Ophiuroidea > Amphilepidida > Amphiuridae > Amphiura > Amphiura filiformis. The sequence goes on along the minus strand of NC_092633.1, from coordinate 18,670,151 downwards.
GGTAATTCACCTGTGATAATTCTGCAAGTAAAGCAGAGCGCCCACGAATAAATGGCACGGATATTGTTTATTTTTGTCCTTCCATTAAAAGATAGACGTTAAAACAGAAATAAAGCACACAATTAACTAACTTCAATTTAATAAAAGGTATATGAAAAATAACTCAAAAGAAATGGAAAGGGAATAATATGGAACATAATTTATATAAAGTATTGAAGATCGTTAAAACATCGTAACTTAAAGCCCCATTCAGTGATCCCAGCGGAAGTGTAAAAAATTAAAATTGTGTAGGCCTATAAATTGCTTAAAAATGAAGGATAAGTCATTAAATTTTTTAAATTGTCATTGAAATGAAACATTAGGCAAAAACGAGGAAAGCAGCAGTATTGACAAAATTGAAGCCCCATTCAAATACATGTAGCTAATTTCGGTTATAACTTCTTCCTACAGTTCGGGTTAACCACCAGAAGGCTATGTTAGCATATGCTATTGACAGAGGTACAAAAAGTTTAACTTGGATGATTTTTTATGAGTTTTCGAATGAGCAAATCACTGAACAGTACAATTTACCGTTGCAGGTTTGATAGTGTGGTAACTACACGAATGGGCGTTAAAAAATTGAAGAAACTAAACGAAAACATGGTGAATCAAGCAGTCAAAGGAAAGGACATGGAGCATATGGCTAAGTACTGCATATCAACACTCTTGTTTTTATTCGTTTATTAAAAAAGGAATATATGATCGTAACAGGCTATTAACTGGTTTATGGATGATTTTCCTTTACCAGTTATACTAAAGGCATAAAGATAAAGAATATATTCTTTCATTCTTTCTTTCTTTTTTTTTTTCTTTCTTTCTAAACCCCGGCCTTAAACCTAACCTAATCTAACCTTTTTTCATTTTCTTTATCAGACAAGAGTCAAAACTACAGAAGAAAGTGGTAAATAAATTCAAGTTAATGATGGACGGTGAGTGCGAAATTAAGCAAACATTATAGCTTGAGTCTGGCCTAGATGATTTAATTCTAGGTTTTTTTGGATGTTCGACTGATATCCTTGGAACATTTTTATTTCGCCTTCATGATGGTGCGGTACATTCCTAATGTAACATGAATTTAAGTTGCAGCAATGTGTTTATTTTGACTAAATAGCAAATTCTAAGGACATTCTCAGATCTGATATTTTTTCACCAGCATATACTCAAACTTGAACGTACATGTTATGTATCTGTGATGAAGTGTTTTTTCTATTATATATAGCGAGAAAAAGGAGCGTCATTGGCAAAACATTTGGAGCTCATTGGAAGCACGCGTCAGAAGAGATATGTGCCTTAATCACCAGAATAAGAAAAGAGGGTGTATCAGGTATGGATTATATATAATTGATTGAACAAGATTATGTCATAATTTATGTGTCTTAACTTGTGTTTTCGAATCCTTAGCCATTGAACATATTTTGGTGGTTTTAAAAGTTTTCTATTGTTAAAGACAATGTTACCAAAAAACTTACTAAGACACCATTTGTACAATGATTTATACGATGAGTAAAAACGATCAACTTTCAGAGCCATCTTCATTGTAACGAGATATTGTATGAAGTAAAGATTATGGTATACAGTGGGTGGGGTGTGTGGAGTGCATGGCGTGTGTAGGGGTGGTTGTATATGTGTTTGCAAGTGGAGTGTATTTGCGCGAAAAACAGCAGAAATACTAAAGTTAGTTGAAAGTTCCTACTGGTGTATTGTTGTACTTGCAGGTATTGACGAGTTAGAAGCCCAACTTGATAGAGCATCACGGGGAATTCAGAGACAGGCCGAGGAAATGCAAAGGTGATACAGAGGGAGTGTGTTTTTCAATTGGGGTTACCTGAATGGATGACTTCATTTGAAATCTACGCTCCCTGTGTGATAGCCTAGATTAAGAGCATGTTAAGATAAAAACACTAATTTCACACCATAAACGATAACCATTATCACAAATCAATTATCAAAATTTCATCCCGATATTCTATCAACTGAACTAAAAATTAAGTTAATTAATTTGATGGGATGAAGAGTGTGTGAGATGGGGAGGGGGGATGACAGGGAGTGTGTATTTCAATCGGGGGTACCTCATGAAATCTGCACCCCTATGAGATTAAGGTAGTGTCTTCCATATGGGGTGTATGTGTTTCAACGGGAATAACCTATTACGGCAACATCTCCGTACGGTTTGCAGTTTTTAACTGTAGGCCTATATATGTAAATTATTGAGGTGATTCAGCCTCATCCCCCCATAGCCCAATACGTACGTGACTTAAGTATCTATCACATTCGCTTCAAGAGGCACATGCAATGAAATGATTTGTCCGACGTTTTTTATGGAAATGCTTAAACGTTGACAACTGGATAGCATGGATTTGCAAGTTATCAAACGGTGTGACAAAAAACTGAATGAGCCTTCCTTCTTTTTTTTAAAAAACAAGTTGGTCATTTTAGATGTGTTTTATTGTTATTTGACAGACTGGAACATAAAGTACATGAAAAGGACATGGTAAGCTTTGGTTTGTTCATATGTTAATACTATAGTGTTCATAAAGATTGCAATGAAATTAAGTGAAAAAAATGGATTGTTATTGAATGTTGAACATTTTGAAAGATAGATGACGAAGAGAATGGAGTAAAAATTGAAAACGAAGAGCAAGAATTATTCAACCATTTCGTTCGTAAAACTGATTTGAAGCAAAATATCAAGTCAAAATGTCTGCTTCTCTTGTAGGAAATTGGTAGGCTTACGAATGAAAACGAGAAAATGAGTGGCGAAGTAGAGCTGTTAACATCTGAAAAGGAGAGGTATAGAAATCAATTTATAAAAAAAAAAAAGGTATGTTAATATTGTTGATATTTCTGCTTTAATATCTAAAAAAGCAGTTTTAGATACCAACGCTGCCCTAGGCAATAAACAGTTTAATCAAACTAAATGAGTGATTTGTCACTAATATTGATTTTGAGATATTTTATAGACTATGCCATAGTCGATTTTTGATAAATAAAAATATGTTTTTAATCACGATGAACGCATTCCGTTGAACTCAAAATTATACTGATGTTTATTATAATTAAAGTATTCAATAATGGTCATAAAAAGTTTTTATAATTAGTGACAGTAAAAGTTTAGAACACATATGCCTATGTTATTGAATGCAACATATCTTGGCATAATTATACTGGCTCACTTCAATACTGAACAACTCTGATTTTGGAATTTACCAGTTTATTGATTGCGAAAGCCCGAGTAAATATTCACTTGGGAAGCTAACAAACAGGAGTAGGGCCCTATACGGTGATTGAAAAAATCACAACTGAAAATCTGTCAATTGTACACAAATTAAGGGGATACTACACCCCTGTAGTAAATTTGTGACTATTTTTGCATTTTCTCAAAAATAATAACACACTGGTAACAAAAGTTATGTTTATTATTGGGGCAAGGAATCCAATTACTACACTGAAATTTCAGTGACTCAAGACAAGCGGTTCAGTATATATGATCAGAAATGAGGTACATTCTAGCGGTACCTCTTTTCTTATCATAAATAACGAACGGCTTGTCTTGGGTCACTGAAATTCCAGTGTAGTAATTGGATTCCTTGCCCCTATAATATACATAACTTTTGTTACCACTGTGTTATTAGCTTTTGAGAAAAATGCAAAAATAGACACAAACTTATCGAGGGAGTAGTACAACATTAAAACAATTCAGAGTTTTATGCTTAAATGTAATACTAATAGCAAGAGTATGCACAATGAGCAAGTGGACTACGGAGAAGTCTAGATATTTTACTGTTCTGATTAATACTTAAATGACCATAACTTTAGAACCGTAGGCCTAAGTCATATTATCATAATTATTGTGATGGGGTTTTCATTGAAATATTAAAAGATCTGAAAATATTACATCACATGCAGCGAAAGTTAAAACTGAATTTTGATTTTGCTCGACAAACGACTCATTTAACTTGATCACATCACTGTAAAAGTGACCCCTGTTTTTTTCGTGATTGTTTAATTTTTCTCCGTCATTTTGGTATCTTTGTATAGCCCAAATAATTATCATGGAATCTGTGAAATATTAGAGCTGAAATATATTTTGATTGTAGGAGAAAAGTTTTTAACACAAGTTATATTGTTTGTCCTTTGTAAACCAATGTGGCCTTGAAATGCATATTTTGGCCCTACATGTAGGCGGAAGTAGGGGTCAATGTTATTCAATGAAAGTGGAAATAGCTTGTGATGAAATCGCATCGTGCACTTTAATATTTTAAATCAAATTAGGCAAATTGAATTCATGCATGTACTATAAATGAATATAATAGACTAAATACTCACTTAAAGTTTATTTTAAAACTCTAGAAATGAATAATTACACTAAATTGAACATGAAAAAGGGTATAAATAGTTGCAACGTAAGACCCGTTGTATTTCTAAAAAAATCTTTCACAAGACTTTTTGCTAGAATATTAGTAGATTCCTACAAAAAAAAACGCCATCAAAATATCGGCGTATTCAAAAAAAGGAAACAAAATGGTCACAAAAATGTTGTCTTTTGAGCAGTTTCCTCTTATTGCAATTTAACAGAAATTGAATCAACGCCAGGAAGAAGTCCTGACACCACAGGCAGAGCAGGGAGCATTCAGTGATGGCGAAGAAGAAGAACTGAAACGTCTAATAACTCCAACGGTATGCTAATCTTTAACGACCTAAGAATGAAAAGATACAGATTTAGCAACATTGTGGCCTGAGAACTTGTTAATAATAATTAGCTCTACTTTTAAACAACTACCTCTTATTACTGTTGCACTACATGGGCTTGCAGTTGCTGTTGAACTTTCTGATCACAGCACATATTACTACCGGCTACCTCTAATCACAACTACTGTTGAACTATCTCTGATCACAGTTACTGTTGAACTACCTCTGATCACAGTTACTGTTGAACTACCTCTGATCACAGTTACTGTTGAACTACCTCTGATCACAGTTACTGTTGAACTACCTCTGATCACAGTTACTGTTGAACTACCTCTGATCACAGTTACTGTTGAACTACCTCTAATCACAGTAACTGTTGAACTACCTCTGATTACAGTTGCTGTAGAACTACCTCTGATCACAGTTACTTTTGATCTGCCTCTGACCATAGTTATTGTTGAACTGCCTCTAATCACAGTTACTGTTGAACTACCTCTGACCACAGTTACTGTTGAACGACATCTGATTAAAATTACTTTTGAACTACCTCTGACTGATCACAGTAACTGTTGAACTACCTCTGATCACAGTTACTGTTGAACTACCTCTGTCCCCAGTTACTGTTGAACTACCTCTGATCACAGAACCACCTACCTCTGACCACAGGCACTATTATAGAACTACCTCTCAACAAAGTTACTGTTGAACTACCTTTGATCACAGAACTACCTACCTCGATCTGACCACAGTTCCTATTATAGAACTACCTCTGATCAAAGTTACTGTAGAACTACCTCTGATCACAGTTGCTGATTAACTAGCTCTGAACATTATTACTGTTGAACTACTTCTGATCACAATCACAGTTACTGATAAACTACATCTAATCACAGTTACTGTTGGACTACCTCTGATCGCAGAACTACCTACCTGACAACAGTTACTATAGAACTACCTCTGATCAGTTACTGATGAACTACCTCTGATCATAGTTACTGTTGAACTACTTCTGATGACAATTACAGTTACTGTAGAACAACCTCTGATAACAGTTACTGTTGAACTACTTCGGATCATAGTTACTGTTGAACTACCCCTGATCACAATTACTGTTGAACTACCTCTAATTACAGTTACTGTTGAACATCCTGTTTGCAGTTACTGTTGAACTACCTCTGTTTGCAGTTACTTTTGAACTGCGTCTGATCACAGTGAACTACCTCTGATCATAGAATTACCTCTGACCACAGTTACTGTAGAACTACCTCTGATCATTGTTACTGTTGAACTACCTCTAATTACAGTTACTGTTGAACATCCTCTGTTTGCAGTTACTGTTGAACTGCGTCTGATCACAGTGAACTACCTCTGATCACAGAATTACCTCTGACCACAGTTAATGTAGAACTACTTCTGATCATAGTTACTGTTGAACTACCTCTGATTACAGTTAATGTATAACTACCCCTGATCACAGTTTCTGTTGAACTACCCCTGATCACAGTTTCTGTTGAACTACCTCTAATCATAGTTACTGTTGAACTACCTCGGATCACAGTTAGTGTTGAACTACCTGGAGTATAGTTACTATTAAACTATCCTGAGATCTGTTGAGCTATATCGGACCAAAATAAGAGTTTTCTAACTTACCGTATCTTATTTGTAGTGTATGAATGTGCCATGGCCTTGTAGTTGCTTTGATAATGATTGTTACGCAAATTAGATGCAGTGATAGACAACGGTTTTGCTTTTTTATTCTTTGCTCTCAAAGACCCCCATCACAACTCCATACCAACCCACGCAGAAAAGAGTATACCCGAAGAAACAAAAAAGGATCTCATCTAAAGCGAAGAAGACGAGCAGCGCTACCCCAGGTTCTTCAAGTGAGCCGCCCGCGTCTGAACAAGAGCGACCTCCATCTCCTGACAGAGCGGGTGGCAGCCAGTTCGATGAAATGTGGCACATTGAGGAAGACAACTTCAAATTAAAAGAAAAAGTTCTGCAGCTTGAAAAGAAAGTTATTGAAAAGGTACGTGTATAGCACGCTCTGTGACAAACCCTAAAGCCTATACTAATATGATAACGTTCATGAAATTGTAATGTTCTTCGTCTTTCATTTTGTGAATGTATATTAGGAACATAAGATGCTATCGCTTGAACATCAAATTCATGAGCTTATTGAATCAATAAAGGACTCTAGCCCAGGTTTGCTTGGTCAACTATATGATAACATGGATCAACGTGGTCAGAGTGTGCAAGACATCGCTACAGCGATAAGGAATGAAGTACAGGCTATGGAAGAAACCGCCACAAAAGTTACTGCAAAGAAAGGTCGGAAGAAGTAAGTTAACATCGTGGTTTCAATTCTACTTTAGCATGGAAAAACAATTTGATGACAGGCGTGTGAATATATCAGTATTATCACAATTATTATTTTATCAGTAGATAAAATTGGGTTATTTCACGTGTTCGTTTTCATAAAAATACTTCCAGTTTCTGAATCTCCTATTCTGAAATCCTTTTTTGAGTACTTTTGTCGTGGTCGGGTTACAACCTGTTTTTTAAACAAAATATGTAATTAGACACACAATTTAGGGTTAGGGTAAGGGTTGTGATTAGGATTAGGGTTAGGATATGCTTTCTTCTAGAAAAATTACATAAAAAATCGACCAAAAACACACTGTTCAATTTAATAATGTTTATAGGAAACCCACTAAAGGTTCTACAAAGCAAACAACGAAGAAGACTGATATGCGTCCTAATAAAGTTGAATCAACGTCACCTACGCCTGATACATCACCTGCTTCATCGCCCTCTTCAGGTACGTCACACATAATTATATACATGTTATATTATTAACACTGGTGTGGTGTGCCCTGAGTAGTTTAATTACTCAGGGCAGATTATTTATATTTGTTTAAAAAATTATAGAGTTACTTCATGAGTGATGACATTTTGAGGAATTCTCCCTCATTCACCAAGTTGATCAAAAACAAATTGAATCATTTCTAATTTTGGATAGTTGGGAATCCCCTTTTCTAGAATGTTCATTGTGTTGCACAAGTGAGAAAATCCACAAAATGAAGTGATATAATGTGAAAGGTTAACGTTGAGATTCAGATTCAGATTACATATATTGTGAAAATAGTAATTGGCTATTAATATAAGGGGATCTTTCTGATGTTTGGTATATAAGCAAATGTAAAGACAATTCTACACAGTACAGTGTTGTTGTGGGCTAGTAATAGTGTGCTTACAGTCCATTTCCTTCAAAGAAAGGAAACTGCGAACCAGAAATATTTTATGTAGTCAATGTACTGCTAATTCCAGTAATATCGAAGAAGATATAGAATACGTCAAAGTGCGTTCCTCTTCCAAGAAAGGAATTTATATTATATTTTTCTGTCGACTTGCTGAAGTCTGGTTTATGAAACAACACATCTGCCAATATAAGTGGAAACTGGGGGACAACTGCAATGGAGGCCTGTTTTCCATTAGAAATTGTGTGGAAGGTGAAAAGAGCACAATTTTGGAAATAGCCAAATGTGCGAGGATTGTATGCAAATGATATAAAAGTCTTTAGTTGACTTCGCTGAACAGTGATCTTCGCAGGACAAGTGAATCAGGATATACCGGTGCGGTGCCGCTCCGCCTCATCATGGACCGTCGGTACATCTTAGGCCGTTGGTAGTTGACGGCCCTTGGTGAAAAAAATGGGGTCAACAATTCACAACTTCCGTCGGCAAAAATATTTCTGTCAGTACATAACAAATTTGTGTCCCCCTCCTCCCCGTTCCGAAAACCTGGTTGCGGTACTGGACTGGGATAGATCGGGTTGACGGGTGTGGAGATGGGTCTTGTTAGACTTGTTAGGGCCTGCATAGGCTATTAAGATTGAATAAAACAGACATCGATAGTTGGTCAACTACACTGACCGCCTCACTTTAACAATTAACATTTAAGAAAAAAAGTTAATTTCCAAACGTAATATCAGGTAATATCATTATTACCAATTTTTTATATCAATTCCAAACAGCTCCGCAAGAAGTTGAGACAGAATTTAATTCCGAATTAGTTCAACAACTACGCAAAGATAAAGAAATATTGACGCAAGAACTACAGAATTCCAAGTCAGAATTAAGACGAGCACAGTGGGAACTTTTATCACTGCGGTAAGTGCGTTGTGAGAAACAAAAACGCGGTTATAGCAAATGTTGAACGTTTTTACTACAATCGATAAAGTTTGTCTTAACCCAGGAATTATGGAAACCTTTGGGCCTCATTACTGATAAAGAAATATAAAAGTATATATTTTTCGAATGGAAACACTTTGACGAATCCAACTATGATGAATGACAAATTTATGTAAAAATGCTCAGCTTTGGATGAAACAGTATTACAAAATCTTCATAAAAAGGTTTTTCTGATGTTTTGTTGATTTTCTACAAAATATTTGGTTCTAGAAGTCGGTCAAAATTCAACAATAAAAAATAAGGTTTTAGATCTTAAAATCTATTTTCGTTGCCGTCCCCATTTTATCCCCTCCCCCTGGCTACGCCACTAGAACAATGTATCAATACAGCCGCAAAAGGGTCAAAACACAGTCTTTGTATAACCTTTCTTTGTTATGAAGTTTATAACATTTAGTTAAATATTTAACATGTCAGACAAGATAGTTCTCATCGAGGAGTGGTGCCATCATTTCTTACCACCACACACGAAATCCAGGCATCGAAGATGGCAGAAACTTCAAAACCCAAAACAGGAACAGTAGCCAGTGGCCATGTTGGTCAAGACACTCCTAAATCAAGTATGATGGGGATGTTGCTAGAATCTCATGGTCGCGAAACTCATGATCCAAATGATGAAGAAAGTGACAGAACAGCGAAAGCTCTTGCCAATATTCGCATGCAGGTAAGGGTCAAGTTATTTTGTTTTGCTCAGACTGTGGTCAATTCCAAGAACTTTCTAAATGCATTGTCACCTCCTGCCCGGACCTATATCACAGTGTCATCGCCCCGATATCTTCATGGCAGAAATCGCCATGGTAGGTTGAATAGTTCGACCTGTTTAATAGTTTTGAGACGCATAATATGGGCCGAGGGACATCCGACTAAGGCCATTGACAACAGCCTGATGACTGACCTCAGTACGGTCAGTGAGCATGGTATACGCCATGAGGTCATCTGCTTTTAGACTGCCTCCACGAGTGGCGTACGCTGCGCTATAGTTCGGCACATATAAAATCAGAATTTTTGTCAGTTTTTGAGCTCAATACGCACGGTTCTTTCTCAATACGCAAGCTAACGACTATCATATCCTTTCAACACATATATTCCAGTGCAAGCATAAAAAGATGGCTTCTTTAGAATAAAACAATTACGGGAGATATTCATCATTTTCTACCCCGGTATCCAAAGATTTATCGCCTGAATATCAAATCATGCATAGCACAATTCATGTGTATCGATCCCGGGTATTCATTTTAGTGTCTCTGCTGTACAATGTAATTATTAACCAGGCGATGTCGGTGTGTATGGGGCCCGAAAATACAGATTTGACAAATTAATATTACATATGGTTTTTTCGGGTTTTTTTCGTGCAATCATTTATTGGCCCTGGGAAAGTACGTATTTCATATCAATCATAATCAGGGTCTTTTTTCCCTTGAAAAGCACTCGCACATGTACTTGTCTTTTTTTTACTTGAGAATTTTCTTGAGAATCTCCTTTATCAAATATCAATAGAGTTTAATCAGACTTCCATGAAAAAAAAATTGTCTTTACGATGTCATAAAAGTAATTATATTATAAAATGTAATACAGAATTGAACTTTAAAAGTATTCAACTGGACTCACGTTTGTGAGAAGCTACGCACCTTATCCTAGGTGCTTCTTCAGGCTAACTGTTGATCTGGCTGCAATTGGTCATTGACCTGTGACAATATGGTGTTGCTAGAGGTCGTAGATTTTGAGTTCAACTTTATAGGAATTATTTTGATCAGCTATTCAGCTGATCTCGCGTGTTTTAGAGGCTAAGGTATTGCACCATATCCTAGGTGCATTTTCTGTTGATCTGGCGGCAATTAGTTATTGACCTGTGACAAGATGGTATAGCCAGAGGTCATTGATTTGGAGTCAAACTTCTCAGGCACGTTTTTGTTGACAAAATTGCAGGCCCCTGCCAAATTGTGGCAAATGCCGCCCTCCCTGTTTAGTGGGGCCGTTCTTTCTTGAAATATATCGCTTTCTTGATTCTCTTTCTTACCAAGTTGCGCTCCCTGTCTTAATTCACAAGATGTGATTCGTGCTGTCACTTTTGACAACAAAGATGTTGTGATTTTAGATAGGGAACGCACGTGATACGACAGGGAGTCAATGAAGCGATATAAGAACACTCTCACTCAATAGGTGAGGCTGCCTTCGTCACAATTCGGCAGGTACGTACAATTTTTGTTATTATTAACATACCTGAGAAGTTTGACTCAAAATCAACGACCTGTAGCAACACCATCTTGTCACAGGTGAATGACCAATCGCCGCCAAATCAACAGACGGCCTGAAGATGCACCTAGGATAAGGTGCAATACCTTAGCCTCTAAACGTGAGTCCTCCAGCAACTGAATAGTTATATAAGTTCAGTTTTATCTTTTATTATACGTGGATATATGACAACCTTCACATCACAAATGTATATAAATGATAATCATATGTTGCGTTCTCAAGGATTATCTACCTCCAGTACCTGGAACATCAAAAGAGCCTTCTAGAGTGGAGTACGATGATGAATTTCAGGCTTACGCAGATATGATTCGTGAAGAACGCGGTAAATTCAAACAGCGGCTTTATACACGTGCTAAGATGACAGGAGTCGTACGAACTGACGGGAGAACCAGTGTGGCATCATCCTCATCAACACCTGCCGAATATGAAGAGTATAGTGTGGAAGATCAGGTAAGATGCCTCTGTCATGAAATAGTAGTAAATTCTCTCATTAGTAATATTTAATTTCATATTGATCTGGTGTTGTAGAAATGTCACCGGAACTGGGTTTGCGGTTGTGCAGGCAGAGTATTTTAAGTATTTTGCCATTTTATAAAATGAGAAAGCTGTTATCAGTCAGCAAAAACAAATAATTCAAATTTAAGGTTAGCAACTATTTTAAACTGTTGCGATTTGGTAGTTCACAGTATCTTGTGAATGGTAGTGAGCTTTGGCAAAAATTGCATTGATCATTTCAAAGCGAGTGTGTAGAAGAATTCAAATATCATAAATATACTTTTGTAGATCCTATGGTTCTTGAGTTAGTAATGTAAAGAGGGCTGAAACAACCAAACTTTTGTAAAACGTACATAACTCATTAACAACAATAAATCAAGCAAGTTTTCAAAGTATATGATTTGTAGAATGAACTTTTGCAAAACATCAAAGTATTATTTTTCAATATTGATTTAGATAATGAAAATCAATTTTGTTGGGCTGCTTCGACCAATAATACATAGTCTACCCTGAAATGTTTACCCTTCCTCTTTTTATTCTTTTGATGATTTAATATGTGGCACAGGGAATGCAAACCGACCCAACAATGGATCCTTTAGGGGCTTGGTCGAATGTTCCAACGGTAAGATTTAAGATTAAGAATTAAATTTTCCATTTTTTCCTTGGTTGAAAATGAAAAACGAAAAACGATTGGCCGGTCATATACACGGACCTTGGTGGCATGCATTGGTCCGATGTCTACATTACTCCTCTCAAGAAAGATAATGAAACGAAGATCAGTAGGCCCTACTTTAATTTGATACACCGACATCAACATACTATATAACGCCCCATTGGTAGGCCTACCTGGAATGAAGCTTACCAAAAACAAAATCATGTACCTTGTGTATTTTGTGTAAAAAAGTGACAAAAGTTATATCAAAGATTCAAATCAAGTATAGCCATTGGGCTTATTTGACTTTTCCATTATAGCCATAAGTGATATGTACATTTTGAATCATAAACTTGGAAAGCTAATAGTGTAGCATAAAGCAACTCATGGAGTTGAGCTCATTTTGTCAAAACAATCAGGCGGCATAGGACACGCAACACGTGACGTTCGAGGCTGGCGAAAATACAAGGCCGACAGCCCCATTCAAAATACACGGTTAGCAGTTACATTGAAAAACAACATACTTACAGTGGGGTACTTTGTCGAACCCCAATGGTTTTAGAGTAAAATAATTTTGCTTTGACACCACATAACAAATTTAGAATTGTTTGTGAAGATTTCATGATTATGTGTTAATCCAATGCGACGTCAAAAATAGCGATATCGCATCCACCATCATCTGAAAACAATCTTCAATTGTAAGTGTGCATTTAGTTACTACCCTCTGTAGGTCTGCTAAATAATTCCTCTATGTTACAGTTTGCAGGTTTGCAGAAGAGACTGTATTTATTACCCTAAGGCCTAATATATGTTCAGATGAGACAATAAAAGTAACCCATTAAATAAAAATGAATATTTTGTTATTAATTAAGATTCAAATGGAGAAACGAATACAGGGTTCCAAAAAATCAGTCGACAAAGTAATCCAAGCTAAAACTGGTCCACTTCCACCAAAAGAATGGGCGTTGTTTGATCCGACGGCTCTTCAGGATATTTTTGAAAAGAAAACTGGACCGAAGCAAATAGACAGCGCCGCAGATCTTATTGGATTTGTCGATTCAGAGGTATGTATTAAAATCGTAGAATGGGTTCAAGAGTATTTATTTGTCATTGTTAGACACGTATTTTGTGTTGTTGCTGCTGCTGTATCCATGTCTCTCCCTGACTGTCTGTCTCTCTCTTCGGCAACCGTACTGATAATTTGACCAACTTGGACAACACCTTCGAGGATGCTGTCAGTAATAAAGCGAAAAACCTTTCCAGCTTGAAGATTAATTACTGCTGCACGCTGTTATGTTATCGTGTAATTCGGCTGTTCTATATAATCTGTCATTAATGACCATCTATCAATTTGATTAGAAAATATCCTTCTTTTAATTATAGCAACTTAAATATAATCCCAATATATCATCTACTTTACACGAAACGTTTCACTAATTAAATTATTTGTCATTGTTCTTTTAGCTTCGTCGACTGACACAAGGCATCAGTGGTTACACAAGTTACCTTAATAATTTGATTGAGCAGGAGGTCTCATCTATGGCAAACACCAATGCAGGTTTAAGAAAAAAAATCTCTCAAGCAACTCTGAAAAGAATAGATAAGGTGATTATGGTAATTGTTGAGATGTTGGTCGTGTTGAATTATGAGACCCCCTCCCCACACACATACATATAAGTAGAATTGCTTCTGCATTGATAACAATTTTGCAAGATTGAAGTTACTCCGTTTCATATATACTTCATATATCTCATTTCTGTATAGTCAATTGTTCAATGTTAAGACCACTCAAACTTTGGGGATTTTCTTATTTTGATTTGCTTATAAATGATCTCTTATAAACTACACATAATTGATTGTTGGTTTGCTAGATGCGAGATTTGGTGTCGCAGGGTAAAGATGGGGGTCAGAAGGGTGACGAGAATAAGATCCAAGAACCTCAGATAAGAAGAGGACGATTTGAAATAGCAAAGCCTGGAAAACAGTCTCGATACAACACCAAAAGAGCATTTGGTAGCTACTTGGCTGGTCGAAGGTATTTTTCTCATGGATGACTTAATGTTATGTTATTGTTTAGTCAAACACAATTAAAGAGTTGCGATTTCTTGCAGCTACCAAATATACATACGCACGTCTAATATTACGCCTTGATGAAATACGCCCGACTATAACTATTCAAGAGTACGTCACAGGAGGGGAGTGATTTTGAATAGTTAGACGGCGTAAGCACCAAGGCGTATATCTGATTATGAAATCGCAACCTCGCAAATGACCTGTAAAACTGTACGTAAGAAAACAATGAATGAGCAAGGAAAGAAGTGCTCGACTATATCTAGCATGTCTAGCATTAGATTTTTTACTTAATGCTTGGACAGTGTTTAACTATATTATTACCCAGACCTGAATAAATGAAGTTCATTTAGATTATTTTTGCGAATTAATACTGAATTGTTTTTTTCCAACCGATGTTGTTAGTTGGATCATAAAAGTCATATTAAGCTATTGATATGTTCAAAATCTAAAGCATTCTAGTTTGACCAAAACATCAATATCTGTACCTTTCTTTTTCTGTTGCGCCTTTATTGGTTTCAAAAATCAAATAAATGTGAACCACGGTTGTTTGATGGCAAATAGTAATTTTAAGTAAAGTTGAACAATGATGGATTATCTTAAATCTTGTTTGCATCTTTAAAAGGGGTATAGTAGACACTTGTATAATGGTATTAGAGCATCAGAAAAAAGACTAACAAAGGGCAAGAAAGTTTTCAATCAAACTTTTTATCATGAAATGTAAGGAATAACTCATATTATTTGGCTAATTTGAATTCAAACAATATGTAAAGAGCGCCCTCAGTTTTCACACAAATGTACATTTTATAGAATAAAAATGAATAACTTAATATAGAAACAAATATCTATGTTAAAGATAGCTAAAAATATATGTTGGTATTGTCCAGGTGCAGAATTGAACATTATATAATGTTTTGTTAGAATAATTAATTAATGATCAAATCAAACAACACACAGCAAATGCCAAATTGTTTTTTCAATATTTATCCTTCTTTGAACAGATTTATGATACAACAAGGTGGTATTCCAGAGCAGTTACAGACTCAGCAGATAAAAACTCCTGGTGGGTATAAAACCAGTGGAACACAAAAATCGTAATGCAAAATAGCCGTTATACTTCATGAGAAACCATTATTTTGAATTCGAGTATATTTTTGCACGCTATCACTGAATTTTCGGTAATGCAACTTTGACATATTTGGTTACAAATTACTTAGCAACTCAAAGTTGTTAGTTTCAAGACTGTGTTTAATCTACAGCCTGTCTCAAAAAAAGAATTGTGCAAGTGAAAAGCGCCCTCTATGGCAATTAGAAAATACCGTTCTGACATGATGCTTACATCAACGTCAAGGGCATAGTCTTAGCTCTTAAATGCCGTTTGTTTTGTTCAATTTGCTTGTTTTAATCTCGAGATATGTTTAGTTAACAACGAAAGGGTAAAATGACAAATGAGACAGGCTGTAATATAGTAGAATATTGTCAAAGATAATTCGCATTGAAATTAAGTGATCTCTTGTGTTTTAAGGCCAAGCATATCCATGGGAAACATACGCCAAAGATCATATTTACAAAGCTGAGATAGAAGCAGCAGAACGTAAAGAGCAAGAAAAACGAGACGCTCCAAAGAGGCCAAACGAAATGCTAAAACGCCAGGTAGACCAAATAGCACAACATGCGATCAATGTCTTACAAGGAACTACAACATTCTTTAAGGAAACATTAGCCAATCAGGTAAGAGGATTAGTCAGAACTAAATCGGGACCTGTTAGTTCTCAGTAGCCATAATAACTGAAGTTTTTTTTACAGTGAATACATGTGGCCCACATGTCATGCTTATTTTTTTATGCCTCCACCGCTAGGCATACTGCTCCCGTCTCTCCGGATGCTGTATCATGCAAATTTGGTCTCATATGAACAGTTTAAATCGTATTGCAACCAAACTTGGGTCATATCTGCACTATTGAGTACAATTTTACAACTTTAAGTACAATTTTACCATAGCAAGTATGTAAATTTGAAACATTTGGACAAACATACAACTGCTTAATATCGACTGAACCTTATTACTTTTATAAACAGTTGGAAGAATTCGACGCTCTTCAAGGAGCTGTGCAATTAAAAGAGGAAACCAGATGCATATCACGAAATACAGGCGAACATACAAAGGTAAGATGTAGAGGCCATTGCTTACCGAAGATGTATGCCAAAGGAAGCACGTATCGCGCACCATAGGAGCGCCATTTGACGATTTCGTCAAGCACTTGGCTCAAAGATTGGACCCCATGCGTATTCATTCAAACAGTGTCCCATTTTGAATATTATTGATACATCGTTGTTCTTCTGTGACAATACTCAAGTTTGTCGGAAAAGACTTAATCTATCTCTCCAAGCTTTACTGCGCTAGTGCTGGGCTTTAAATATAGATATACTAGCGGATAGATATACGTCGATTCGTTACACCTTCATAATCAAACCACAAACTCACGGTGATATCTGGATTATATAAATCTAATTGGCCTACTTAAAATAAAAGAAACAAAAGAAAAATGACGAATTTGAAAATGATATCATTTCAATTGCAGGATGATAAACAACTGGAAGCTTCATTGTCAGGTACTAAATTGTCAAGGTCAACATCACTCGGTAGTTTTCTTGAGGTAATATACTGTAATGTCATTATGTTATGTATATAAAATAATGAATAGGGAGCTATGGGGCAAAGCTCAGAGGCAATTAAATTTTTGCTGGATTTGTCTTAAAGGAATTTTAACTGTTCGACAGCAGTCTTTTCAGGAACCATTCTGTGTCATCAATAATGTTAGCTACCAATTTCAGACGTGTTACAAATAGTTGGTAATTGTTTGTTTTCAAAAAGTTTACGTTTGCCGAGTTCGTCTTCATTTTGCTTCATTTACATAAAGTTGTGTTATTTGTTGAATGTATTACGAGTTTTCAAGAGTTAACAATATTTCGTAGCATGAAAAGCATACTCTATTTTCTTTGATTAAAAGCAAAAACCAGAAGGTTCAGACTACCGTGATAAGCACAGAGGGCCTGTTAGTGTAGTTGGCCACAGAACAGGTACACCAACGGATGAGTTATTTATACCAGCACAGTCGCAGTCACTTAGCTCCATACAGGTTTGAATTGTTCTAAATCGTGTACATTGATTAAAGTAAAATGTGTTCCCCATGATCATTTGATAAAATTAATAGCATAATGCAATTGCACATATTCTAATACTAGTAGACTACATGTTTTTGTTCTAAATTTCACAGAATAAAACAACGGTTTTCCTTCTCCTTATGTTTGATCGATTCCGAGCTTTCTTGATATGGCTCATATTTGTATATCTTCACTACTTAAAAGCAAAATTATAACATTTGCTGTGTACTTTAATAAACTACAGGTAAGATACCCAGCAAAATCGAAGCCTTAGGGGCTGTATTTGTGTCCAAATTTTAGATGTTAAATAAAAAAATGACACACGAGTATTCGTGAAATGTCTCGTTTGCGCACGTGAATTTACGAGATGTTCATAAAACATTAAGCCGGTGATTGGTGATTGGCGGCGTGATTGGTTGCTAACCTGCGCAATATGGCATTTTTTGGTCTGGTAGACAGGACGTCATACGCAAAATAGTCTTTTTAATTTGGTCTTCAATATTTGATTGTTAAAAATAAAATAAAAATCTTTTTTCTAAATGGAAATATTACAATAATGCTTTAATTAGGACGTGATTGCCCAAACTTGTGAATGAATTTTGGAAGCCACCTGCCTGTTAGTGTAATGTAGGATTTGTAACTGGTCACCTAGCCTATAGTTACACATTTCATTTATTGTTTGTCGTCAGAGTTCTCATCGGTGTTTGCCACCATTATTACTATATAAAGAAGCTGAACCACGTAATCGGCATCAGTATAAGCTACCAAAGGCCACTCTGCCCAAGAAAGGAATGGTCACACTGGCTGTGACAAATTTATCAAAGAAGTCAACGCAAAACGAACAGGACAAGGGTAAGGGTTGTAGTGTAATATAAACTTAGGGAGGACAACATGAATAAGATAAATACAGTAAATTGGAAAAAAATGATTTTTTAAAGAAAATCGTTAAAAATTGGACTTTATGACAACTTTTGGGCCTTATTACTGCTAAATTAAAAATAAAACCGTTCCGAGATATTTATAATCAAGTTTTTGAAATTTAAGGAGCGATTACCGAATATGGTGTAAAACTACAAGTTTCATTACAAGACTGCCCTACCTCAACCATAAACCCTATAAACCGTAAACTTGAAAGTTAAGGAGCGATTACCGAATATGGTGTAAAACTACAAGTTTCATTACAAGACTGCCCTACCTCAACCATAAACCCTATAAACCGTAAACTTGAAATTTAAGGAGCGATTACCGAATATGGTGTAAAACTACAGGTTTCATTACAAGACTGCCCTACCTCAACCATAAACCCTATAAACCGTAAACTCCGTAAACGAAGACTGAACTCAAGTTTCAAATCAAATTGTACCCAGTTCGGTAATTGTACCAATAACAAAAATTTTGAAGACTTTTTTGTTATGTTGCCCAATTTTCTTTTTTGTTTTGTATTTTCTCCGCAACTGAGCATTGTTACCAAAATTTTACGTCACAGATAGATTCGTCAAGTGTTTGCCATTATGTATACTTAAATATACTTTAAGGGGGTACTACACCGCTGCCCAATTTTGTGCCTATTTTTGTATTTTTCTCAAAATTATAGCACATTGGTGACAAGTAAGATATGTATATTATAGGGGCAAGGACTACAACTACTGCACTGGAAATTTTATTTCAGCACAGACAACAGTTGTGGAGTTACAGTCAAAAATGAGGAAAACCAATATTTGATCAATAAATCAATAACTACTTGCCTTGAGTTGCTGAATTTTCAGTGCAGTAGTTGTAGTCCTTGCCCCTATAATATAAATATCTTACTTGTGCCCTATGCGCTATAATTTTTGAGAAAAATGCAAAAATAGGCACAAAATTGGCCAGGGGTGTAGTACCCCCTTAATATAATCAGACCAACAATTTCTTTTTTAGCCTTTATGAGGTCCAAATGATCATAATTCGAGGTGAAGACAACCTTAAATGTGTGGTCTACAGCATTGAATTTAAGATCACCAGTAAGACCAGTAAGCTCATGAGTTTGAGCCCCAGTCCGTGTTACTATGCCATGGGCACATCGATTGATTGATCCTCTCCAACTGGGGTACCGAGAAGGTAAACAGATTCGCCACATATGATTGACACATCCGTAGCAAATCACATGGACAGGAAAGTGTAGCCAATGAATTAAAACCTTCAAAAATAATTATACAGTGTTATTCCTTGTATTCTATTAAGCTTATGATGCGAAGAGACGTTACCGTCCAGCGCCTCAAACCCACACAAAGCTGCAATCCAAACAAAAAGACATACTTCACAAAGTTGTGAAAGAGCCTGAAGCAGACGACGTAATGGAGGACACAAATCTTATGGATCTCAGGAATCAGGCTCTAGGTCTTCCTGTAAGTACCTACAATGATTTATGCAAGGATATCAAATTGAATATCTTGCATCTCGTATTTTAGACAACGGGCAGCGAATATCAAAATCAATGTAGAATGCAGATCCTTTATTCTCGCAATACCGCCTAGGTCGTGTTCGATTGATATGTGCGTTGTGTTGTTCGTGTTTGGATGAGGTTGAGGTGCGGCTAGGGATGTGTGTTTGTTATCATTTTGTAATGTTTGTGTTATTTTCTATTGAATTAAATAAAATGTGCGCAGATATTGTAAAATGATACAAAAAGAATCGCCTTTCGGTCCTCAAAGACATACTGAGCATACGTCGTACAAGTGACCATCTCTCACAAACTATTTCTGCGTGTTCTTGATTCTCTACCTGTAGCATGTATTTTTAAACTTCCCAGACCATTTTGCTCTTGCAGATACGGTCGATCGCCCTAATTATCAAATGCTTGATGTTTCATGGCCTGAAACAAATCGGACAATTAGGACATGATTTCCGTGTGTAAACACCACTGGCTATCTCCAGAAAAAGTTTAAAGAAATGTCACGTGATTAGGGTAAATATGATAGGAAATAATTGTCACGGCAACAGGATGTTTGATATTGAAGATATTGATACCATCATTGTGAGTGGCTATAGTGAACAAGACGCGGTTCATCACCAGGTAACCTTTGAACTCGAACTGAAATATTTTGTTATTGTCTTTGTGAAATCTTTGTCTCTGTGAAATCTATAGGTTGGATTCTTTGGCACTTTAACGCAGGAAACAGACTCAATGAAGACGTATGAAATGCCATCACAAGCACAGAAGCAGGTTACGCTAAATGCAACAGAACAATTGAAGGACGGAACGGCTAACGTAGACAAATACGCTGCTGTTTTTTCGCAGACTTACTAAAACAAAGGTTATAACGGAAAGATAAATAAATAACAATTTCTTTAAGGTTTCATTGCAAAGAAAACACAAGATATCTAACATGTCTAAAAATCTATTCAGATTAAATTTGACACGTTCACAAAAAACAACAAAATCACAATAGCTTCACGCAATGTTTATACTGTTAAATAAATTCTACACAGTTCACTTGCTAATTACCATTAATTGATAATGTTACCATTAACCACCGTCGTTTGATAATCTACAGAATTTTGTTCGTTATGAACAATTCCAAATAAAAACTATGGTGATTTTCTCACGTTTAAGTGACGTTTCACCACTACACTAGTGGTTTCATCAGATTGGCAATTCACTACATCTGATTACTTCCTTTTATAGGCAACAGGATGCACCGTAGAGTGCGTGATGAGTTGGTCAAAGATGTTATTGAGTGCGTAGCCCCCACCACCCCCATGACACTCTAAACAAGGATGAAGGGGCCTACGCACTCAACAACATCTTTGACCAACTCATCACATGCATCCTGTTGCCTATAAAAGGAAGTAGTCAGTTGTGATGACTTGCCAGTCTGATGAAACCACTAGTGTAGTGGTAAAACGTCACTAAAACGTGAGTAACTTCACCATCGTTTTTAGTTGGAATTTTTCATTACGAACAAAATTCAGAAGTTCGAAATGTTTAAACAGCAAGAGTTTTGGTGGTGTATATAAAAGTAATATCGCATGCGATGTATTAAAAAAAAACCCCATTTTCTTTAAACACGCTCAGTGTAAATGATAAAAAGAATCGCGTTTTGGTTGTCAAAGACATATTGCGTATTATCGTACAAGTAACCGTATCTTACAACTCAAAGCTATTTCTCCGTATCCTTGGTGTTTCATGTAGTTATTTATTGAAACTAGTTTTTCACAGACCATTTGAACTTACAGATACGGTCGATCGCCCTAATTATCGCGTAAAAAGAGACCACGATGAAATGTTGCTATTACACCAGCAAATGAGCGGTTTTACTATCCCAATAAATGAATAAATGTCCGAAGCTGGATGTCTACAAAAGCCATTATAAGAACGAGCAGTCAGAATTGGATTACAAATTAGCTTAGATTGACTAATGGCTATATATATCGGGATATATATTCATTAAGGAAGTACATGCGCCTCGTTAAGAACGGGTAACTAATTACGTCTTTAATACATCACGTTGCACACGTAATCACTGTTCTTTGAATAAAATATCCAAACGACAAGAAGTAGAAAAAGAGTTAATCATTTGCGCGAAAAATTCCACTGGAAAACAAAAAATCAGAGCGGAAAATAGAAAACACGGGGTATATGGCAACAGAAAACCCATCTACAAACTCGGTTAAACGGACTATATAACGACTGCTCAGAGTGTCAGAAATGGGTAAGTGCAATAATTGCCATAATGTAGATGCCATGCGTAAATGAGAACAATATACTGTGTTAATTTCCAAAAGTTCACAGGGCAGCTATTGCACTTACCCACTTCTGGCACTGAGCAGTCGATGTACGCTCTTATATAGCTGTCATGTGTAGATAAGTACATTATACTGTGTAAATTTCCAAATGTTCACAGGGCAGCTATTGCACCTACCCACTTCTTGCACTGAGCAGTCGATATTAAAGCTACCCTGAATATCATGCACACTTTAACGTGACTTGATGGATGTACACGCCGATTACTATGAAATGTCCAGAGATTTTTTAATCACAGAGTTAATGCATCATGATAGCATATTCAGGTTCATGATCAGTCATTTCATGTTGATGATGATATTAGACGTACGATAAATGAGGTTTATTTGTCTTCTGTCTTCTACACATATTATCACAAATATCACATGTATGTTATGCTGTAGCGGTGTCATCGTTAACTCAAACCTTATCAGACTCTTATTATCTACTTTCTGGTTTGGTGTTATGATCTACAAATTATAGCTGAAATACAATTACGTTTATAACCGTGGTAACATTAACGGAGAAGTAGCGACACACATTTCTTAGAAATACAGTAATATGCTTTTGATCGATGTACGAGATGATTAATATGAAAAGTGCAGCGGTTTTATTAGCGCTAATGTATCATAAGATCATCATGTTCTACTGGCAACCTCAAAGGTTGATGTAAAAATGAGACACTTAGCAGTTTTTGTCATATTGTCTAATGATGATAAAAATTTGATTGAGAGCGGACGTTAGCTTTATGCAATACATGCAGAGTATCATAAACATCTGTATCTGTAAGCAACGGTGCAATGGCTTCGGAAGAAATTGAACAATTTTGTAAGCCATTTAATACCCTCAATCTAACCAATCGGCCACAAGTAGCGAGCAGTCTACTTAACAGCGCAACAACTACTTTTGTGTATATATATGTTATGCCTCTGATTAGCGTTTTTGGAACTTTCGGAAATTTAGCTTTTATATTTTCTCTTGTACGCTTTCGCCAGCATCACAGTCCTCTAAATATTCAACTGGTTAATCTGGCCATATGTGACATATGTTTTTTGCTAAGTGCTGCATGTTGGATGGTGTTGTTTCGACTTAACTCGCCAGTAGTTATATCTTGGCCTATTAACACATCTTTAGAATGTGCTTCTTATGTTTTGAGTGTACGACCGTGGTATTATGCATCTTTGGGCTTCATGACACTGGTGACAACAGAGAGATACATTGCTATTTGCAGACCTTTACAACACATTGCATTGAAAAAGAGAAGTCGAGCAATCCGATTTATTCTTGCTATTTGGTTTGCATCATTTGTATTAACTGCAATCAAAATGATATCATATGTGAGTTTAAAAATAACTTGCATTCTTTGGCCAGAAACCCCAGAGTTTGACAAATTAACGACCGTTGCTTACACTTGTGTGGCTATAAACAAAGCGGCAAAACTGTATGGAGAACTGCTCACTAACACAGCTACATACTTCATAACGTTAATCGCAAATGTGGTTATGTATTACAAGATATTATGGACTTTAAGCAATCGTCCTGTATCAAATTCTCAATCGAGCAAACTTCGTAACCAAGTAGCGCGAGTTCTTATCGCCAATGGCGTTGTATTTTTCCTCTGCCAGCTGCCACATCGCATTGCTATAATAGACGGCATACTTGATCAATTTGAACTCAATGGATTTGATTTGCTGACGAAAGCACAATACATGACATTTCTAAACATTGGGCAAGGAACATTGGTCCTGAATTCAATCATCAATCCATACATTTATGTATTGGGTAGCGCGTATTTCAAAAGGTGCATGCAGGCGGCATTTTGTAAGCGTTCTGTGAAATACCAAGTACCCAGAGGATTGGAATCTACCGAGCCAGCGCCCTCACATTCCCGTGGTCACATCGGTATGAATTCGACACGGGTCACAGGGAATGGGCCACAAAGTCTAGAGTAGAAGCATATGATCATGTGTCACAAGTTGGGCCTTCTTTTGTGACATATTATTTTCATAGCTGAAAACATCAATTTTGAGATTAATGGTATACCATTTTCTCTTTGAATAAGTTCATCAGGATTGTTAGATATCAATTATTGGTAAAATATGCTTTACAAATCCACTTGATTACTCACGTTTTTAGACGTTTCGAAGATGAAACGTCTAAAAACGTGAGTAATCAAGTGGATTTGTAAAGCATATTTTACCAATAATTGGTATACCATTTTGTATGTAAAGTATACACTGCTGGAAAGCATAGAGAACAGAGATTACATTGACTCAAACATAAAGTCAATATTCAGGGTGTACTAGAGGATACACAGGGTGTAACAAACAATGCATACAGAGTATCATAATCAACAGGTAGGCAACGGTGCAATGGTTTCGGAAAAAATTGAACAATTTTCTAAGCCATTTAATACCCTCAATCTATAAACCAATCGGGCTCAAGTAGCGAGCAGTTTACTTAGCAGTACTTAGCAGCACAACTACTTTAATATGCGTATATATGCTATGTCTCTGGTTTGCGTTTTTGGAACTTTTGGAAATATAATTATCTCTTATATTTTCTCTTGTACGCTTTCGCCAGCATCACAGTCCTCTAAATATTCAACTGGTTAATTTGGCCATATGTGACATATGTTTTGTGCTTAGTGCGGCATGTTGGATGGTGTTGTTTCGACTTAACTCACCAGTAGTTTTATCTTGGCCTATTAACACATCTTTAGAATGTGCTTCTTATGTTTTGAGTGTCCATGGTATTATGCATGTTTGGGCTTCATGACACTGGTGACAACGGAGAGATACATTGCTATTTGCAGACCTTTACAACACATTGCATTGAAAAAGAGAAGTCGAGCAATCCGATTTATACTTGCTATTTGGTTTGCATCATTTGTATTAACTGCAATCAAAATGATGTCATATGTGAGTTTAAAAATAACTTGCATCCTTTGGCCAGAAACCCCAGAGTTTGACAAATTAACGACCGTTGTTTACACTTGTGTGGCTATAAACAAAGCGGCAAAACTGTATGGAGAACTGCTCACTAACACAGCTACATACTTCATACCGTTAATCGCAAATGTGGTTATGTACTACAAGATATTATGGACTTAAGCAATCGTCCTGTATCAAATTCTCAATCGAGCAAACTTCGTAACCAAGTAGCGCGAGTTCTTATCGCCAATGGCGTTGTATTCTTCCTCTGCCAGCTGCCACATCGCATTGCTATAATAGACGGCATACTTGATGAATTTGAACTCAATGGATTTGATTTGCTGACGAAAGCACAACACATGACATTTCTAAACATTGGGCAAGGAACATTGGTCCTGAATTCAATCATCAATCCATACATTTATGTACTGGGTAGCGCGTATTTCAAAAGGTGCATGCAGGCGGCATTTAGTAGGCGTTCTGTGAAATATCAAGTACCCAGAGGATTGGAATCTACTGAGCCAGCGCCCTCACATTCCCGTGGTCACATCGTTATGAATTCGACACGGGTCACAGGGAATGGGCCACAAAGTCTTGAGTAGAAGCATATGACCATGTGTCACAAGTTGGGGCCTTCTTTCGTGACACATTATTTTTATAGCTGAAAACATCAGTTTTGAGATTAATGGTAGGCTATTTATGTATCTGTTACAGGTATGTAAAAGTAAACATTGCTGGAAAGCATAAAGAACAGAGATAGGCTACATTGACCCAAACTTGAAGTCAATATTCAAGGTGATGTACTAGAAGATATACAGGCTATAACAAATAACAGGAGTTTTTTCTCAATCTGAGGACCACAAAATCAAGCAGAACTTGAAAAGGCCGACCAGTTTATGTATACTTTTTATTGCTTCTGCGTATACAGGGTGATAAAAATTTGTTTCATTATTAGAACTAATTAATTATTCAAAAGGTTTAATAGTGCTAATTAGCTGATTAAATACTTTTCAGTAACTGCTTTCAGTCATAAATAATAATCATTTTAATTCAGAAAGACAAATTGCAATTCTGAAAGTTGACTGTTTTACATAGAAGCACATGGGAAAAGGCATGGGCGAGCCTGTAAACGTTCTCGTTAGTTTAGTTAATTAGATAAAATTACACACAGTATATAATTATTTAGTTCCTACAATTACTGACATCAAACTGGTTCTAAAATGATTATGGATGTTAGTTTTCAACCCCACATAAATGGAGAAAAAGTATGTTATCAAATTGGTTATAAACTTTTTCCATAGACTTTCTATGGTACCGTGTCCGCACCGTTCTGATCATGAAATTAAATTTTTTAAAGAAAAATGTCACGACTCCACCCTGTTAAGGGTCCCAAAATAAGACACACGGCCATATATTCTCGATGTATTTGGACAGTCAATGATATCTTAAATGACATTTGACATCTTCTGACATATATATAAACCTTTTACTAATTCAAAAAAAAAATGACACGTAGTGAAGCTTGATTCCTGAGACTAAGTTTGATTTTAAAAAGAGGGAACCGGCATGATGTCAGTAAAGTAGAAGCATAAAGTATCTAATTTTCGTAATCTTTCTTGTCACATAAATCTTCTAAAACATATCATACTATGTTATATATGAATAAAATGTTATTGACAATTCACAGGGTTGCACATCACAATCATCATAAACTGAGGGCGTGATATATAACTTATAAATACAATTATGATGGTAAACGTCGCACAATGTCATCGCCCCGATATCTTCATGGCAGAAATCGTCATGGTAGGTTGAATCCACAGCCACGTATGGCCATTTCGTTCCGACCTTTGAGACGCATAATGAGCCGAGGGACATTCAACTAAGGCTACTGACAATAGCCTGGTAATTGACCTCTCTGTGTATGAGTGAGCATGTATACGCCATTATGAGGTCAATGGTCATATGCTTTTAGACTGCTTGCACGAGTGAGTGCAGCTAGCCTACGCTGCACTATAGTTCGGCACATATAAAATCAGAATATTTTTGTCAGTTTTTGAGTTCTAGACGCAATGGTTCTTTCTCAAGACGCAAGCTAACGACTATCATATACGTTGAACACATATATTCAAGTGCAAGGAACAAAATCTGGCTTCTTTAGACTAAATCAATTACGGGAGATATTCATCATTTTCTACCCCGGTATCCAAAAATTTATCGTCTGAATATCAAATCGTGCATAGCACATTCACGTGTATCGATCCCGGGTATTCATTTCAGTGTCTCTGCTGTATAATGTAATTATTAACCGGGCGATGTAGGTGTGCGTCGCGCGTATCTTAATAGTAAGTTTGTTTATTTTCTCTCCTTTGTATACAATTATAGATATAAGCTATTTCACGGTTCAAAGTCCATTCTGCCGAGTCAATCGCTGGACTTTGACGCATCAAGTTATAAACAAAATGGACACCAAGTTCGAATCAACAAAATTGTTAATAATTTGAAGGCCAATCATGTCGTGGAATATACACGTTACCTGTTTTGTCCTGAGTGTGTTCTTTGCATTGACTATCGCTACTCTTAAACGGAACCAAGATCTAGCTCCATTTGGTGCAGGATCAACAGACAATTTACGAGAAATATTTTTGGGCAGATGCTATGAGCACCAACAGTGTCTAGAAAATGACCGGTGTATACCGAATGAGTAAGATTGTTACGACTATGAGGAATATTTTAGGCGAATGCTTAATTGTATGTTACGCATACGCGAGTTATATCAATTGAAACCCACTCATAGGGAATTTTGAAGTAAGCTTTGGCGTAGAAAATCATTATTTCTCATTATTGTATTATGCATGTTTTAAGTATTAAATACCCATGATATTTATTGTACTCTGTGGTACCACCAATATATAATTATTGTCTTGTTCTGTTCAAACGAACGACTTAAGTCTCCTATGTTGTGACGAATCCCTCAAAAATCTGTAGCTGTCACAGAACAGGTGCGAATGTTTATTTTTGTACATGTTTTGTCATTGTTGCAGGGAACCCTAACCTTGTCTTGGTTACACGGTTTACACGCTCTGAAACTTAAGCACTAACATTCTTCATATGACGTCACTATAACATTGGGGGACGAGCATGATTTGTTTTGTTTTGGGTTTTACTTGATCTTTACCTGGTCTACTCTAGACGTTTGTTCGTCCACCCTCATCCGGAGTTAGGCCAACAAAGGTCTCTCCAAAATGAGTATATATAGTGAGTGTCCTATAGGCCGGAGATTAGCTCGAGTCGTTTGGTCGCTTATTTGAGAGTTTGAGGATTCTATTAGGTGGCGTCTCCTTTTAGTAATACGAGGGCCGCAACACTCGCATTCCATCCCTGTGTAAGAAGTGAAATCACTTCACGGCAGTTAGATTGACAAATGCTAGGCATTTGAGTACACATAATATTACGTGTGCAAGACAACGTTGTGCGTACTGCTTCAATAGTACGCCAAATTTGTCCAAGATAGCGAACATCGACTTCCATGGATTTGGACCCTTTTTGGCAAAAATACAGCTTATTTAGCTAATGTCAACAGGGATATATTTTCCTATAACTATTCATATGTTCCTATATCGTTATTCAGATTGCGCATTGCGTATGTGGCTGACTTCATTTGCGCAAACGAGATGCTTATCCTATAGTATTCTATTACTCCAGAACCCTTTGTAGTACCGGGAACAAAAAATATCAGGGGCGTCTCCTCTTTAGCAACTTGGTTTTAAGGCAGACCCTTACACAATGCATGCTGTTGTAATTGATATAATGACAACAATTATAGCTTATAGGAATTAAACAAGAACGGCTCAAACACATAATTGGTTCTCATTTTTGATATTGATACAATTACTTTTTAAGTTACAGGGATAACAATTTGAAGTCTTTCTTGATATTAACACATGCTATGAAAATCAAGCATGTTTTCAAGAGGTATATATCAGGAAATAGTTAGAGAATATAAATATGCTAGTTGGTTGATCACATTTGCTCACCGATTCCAGACCATCAGCGTCGAGTTGCAGTGATCTTTGGGACGAGTTTTATGGCGTGTTTGGTTATAAAGATTCGTGTAATACATTAGAAGACGCATATGATTCGTTCATAGGACAAGCGAAACCATTTGCACCAGAACACCAGGTAGGTAACCGTAAAATCTACTTCAGAAGTTCATTTTGTTTCCTTGCAGTGAAGTCCAAATATAACAATAAACAATGCGTTCGAAATAATTATTGCTCATACAAAAATGAAATGAAAATTTTCATTAATGTACTTTGGCAATATGGCAAATACATTAAGATTATCTTAAGCATCATTTTTCGTACAGAATTTCATTAGTGCTACTTTTTTATGTCCACTTTCTTGTTACATACAGACGTTGTTTTGGTCAGGCCTTATGGAAGCCGCTCTCGATGTTGCAAGAGTTTCACAAGTTTACAGGTAATAATGTTCTGTTAAAAGTAGTATCTATCTTAGTTTAATTCAGCAAAGCAGAGCTTGTAGCCCTTTATAATTACATGTTTTATGTAGTGTAAGTACTTACACATATTGTTTTTGTATTAACTGTAGAATACTAGAAGAAACATTGCCTGGATATATACTAAATAATCTAAGATGGTGCGGTGATCCCAAAAGTCAAGAAGGCATTGATTACATGTCTTGTCCAGACAAATCCGATTGTGACAGGGGAGAAACTATGTACACATTTTGGCAAGCAGCTTCCAAAGAGGTAGATGTTTTCTTTTTTCTCTTTTCATTATTACAATATGTACCCATTTTTAAACAAAATTAATGAGAAATTAAATTTTCGCGATTCATAATACGATACGCCATTTTTGACCGCCAGTGTCGACATCGCCGCTCTAGCCACCGTTTGATGTTTACACGAGTGTGATAATAATAATAATGTATCATTGTAA
This sequence comes from Amphiura filiformis, assembly GCF_039555335.1. Lineage (NCBI taxonomy): Eukaryota > Metazoa > Echinodermata > Ophiuroidea > Amphilepidida > Amphiuridae > Amphiura > Amphiura filiformis. Next base: position 18,639,882 of record NC_092633.1, on the reverse strand, counting down.
ATTCCTGTTTTAGTGTGCTTTCGCGTATAACACCATTATATTGGCATTTAAATGAAATATGTTACATTCGTATTACGCGGGCTTTGGATATCGATATTTTCCCATGATGCAATGCGCATTTGGCCTCTCCTCAGTAACCGCTGGTGGCGCATCGTATTGTGAATCGATAGAATTACCTAACTCTCTAACAACAACCTTATTAATGCAAGAGCAAGGTACTGGTCTGCTGATTTATGAAGAAGAGGTGAAAAATCATAAATAAAATTAAAGATGAAAATAATTATATAAACTCCTCAACAAAAGTTTGGAAAGTTTTTTCAAGCATCTGTATCTCAAATTATTTGTGACATATTCATATCGTGTTGCACATCCATGGATAGCTACAATACTCCCCTTTACAATGACACCCCATTGGAAACAATAACATTCTTCACGGCTGAGTACACGCCTTGTGAATGTAGTTTGCCAAATTGACCATTATTCTGTGCAGCAACATGTGCAAGCTGCAATCCCATATCTTCACAATCTGGGACCTCATCATAAATGCAATCCTCCAAGATGACACCGCTCGCCCCACATAGCCACGGTAGTCAACGACTACCTACAGAATATGGGAGTAGAGAAAAATGGTCTGTCAGGCCAGACCCGGGGGGCCAGACCTCAACCCGATTGAACACTTGTGGGACCAGCTTGATCGTGATGTGCGTGCCAGAGAAGCCCATATGCAACGACATTGAATGACCTGCGACGAATCCTTTTTGAAGAATGGAATGGCACCCCACAGTAACGTGTAACCAGGTCGGTGAGCAGCATGAGGTGACTATTGTGGCTGCCTGTGGTTTTTCCACCCGCTATTGAGGTTAGTGGCTAGCGTTGTTTGAGCACAGAATAATGGTAAATTTGGCAAATTCTGTTTGAGACCCCACTACGTTCACAAGGCGTGTACTCAGCCGTGAAAAATGTTATTGTTTCAAATGGAGTGTCATTGGAAAGGGGAGTATTGTAGCTATCCATTGATGTGCAACACGATATGAATATGTCACAAATAATTTGAGATACAGATGCTTGAAAAAACTTTCCAAACTTTTGTTGAGGAGTTTAGTAACAACAGTATATTTTTTCAGTTTGCCAAACAAGCAAGAGGTCGCGTGTCTGTTGCACTTAACTCTCATAGGACTGATGGAGCTTACCATGAAGACAGGTTAGTTAGTTACATCCCGGTGTTCGAAGATAATTTCCCATTTTTGCAAAATGCAAATTGTCTTCCACAAGCTCTGTGTTTTAGTCGTACTTTAATTATTGTACTCTAAATGTACTGAATCTATCATTTATCAACGCCTGTATGTTGTAATATGAAATCAAATCAAATAATTATGTAGTGTGATCAGGCAAAACCAGTCTGAAGTCGGGCATATTCAATTTCTTGCAGAAAACTGCATTGAATTGAGACAACCAGTCAAGATATAAGCCGTTAAAGAGTTTTCAAAACAGTAAGAAACAAAAAGAAATACTTCCTATGTTTGGCTCTATCTTAAAATCAATATTTTCGGCTTCCAACTGATTTTGCTTGATCACATCACATATCTCATTATATCTTGAACACAATAACATTTTAACACGTTTAATAATGAACGTTTTACCTATTCTGAAGCCAATACCCAAGAATCGGCAGGCATGATTAATGATAAGCAACTTAACAGACATGTTTCTTGCTATCAATCATGAACATGCTTATAATGTTAACATCTATGTTGTGTATGTTGTATGTTGTATACTGGTTTTATTTCTTACATAGATTGCAGGGTTCTGTTCTAATTATTCTGATCAAGTGTTCTGATCATTTATGAACTTGTGTACTTTGCCCTGAATACAGGCCAATGTAGGCCAGTAGCCATCCATTATTTTTTATCTTCATTGAGAATAGAATAACAATCATTAAAGAGGATTGAGCTGTTTTGTGCATTGAATGTAAATTATAGTAAGCTTGTGGTTCGTTTCTTTCTGTTGCAGTGTATTTGCTACAGTAGAACTTCCAAATTTAATTCCAGCACAAGTGCAAGTAATAGAGATACTGTTAGTACCAGATATAAAGCTGTTGGACTTTAAAGATATACCAGAGTAAGTAATGCTTCCAATGTTGTGTATGGACTTTAATGTTCTGCCATTGTATCATAAAATTATATTATTATATGTATATGGAAAATAGTTTTAAGCTTACTATTTTATCAACATTTACTCGTTTGCTTCAATCGCCGGTAAATGGACTATATAATATTGCGGACACAGCGATGCTGACCAAAGTTTCATGTTCACCATGTTCACAGTCTGTGTTACTCCTTGTGAACACGTTATATAGTAAATTTCTGATTTTAAATGACTCATTGTGTTCCATTTTCATTTTAAAAATGTTGCAAGCATTGTCATTTTTAGTGTTATTCTAAACAAATGAAAGTCCAGTTACAGGAACAGCATGAAAAATGCGCAGTGATTTATAATGCGCTATGCACAGGCACAACGCCTGGACGTTGATCCGCAAGCCTCATCACACTTTACAGGTTGTCACTGATCACTACCGCCTCATATCATTTCATAAACCATTTAATTAACAACAACTCGGGAACTTTGCAGCTTCAAGAGCGCACACCCTAGACATTGCACAATTGACCTTCACAACCAGGATCAGCTCCCCGAGTTCGGCTTATAACGAGACAATAAGCAATAGGTTCCTAGTCCAGAGGAATGTCAAGCCAACTCAATTTTCCCACGAGAGTATACTAAACCACTGCTAGGGTTCGAAGCCGTAACATCTCGCACCATTATAGTCGAATGCCTTATCGACTGAGCTAACTTGACTGCTACTGAACAGGATCCTGATATCTATTTTGCAGAGAACGGTGTGGAGAAGGAAGCGTGTTGCAGTTACAACGCAGAATTGAAGATCTAGATATGGAATGGGAATGTACCTATGATCCAATGTGAGATATAAAGTAAGACAAAAAATTAAGGTACCAGATATGTTCACCCCTTGTATATCCTAAACGAACACAGATATGTCTTAATTGGAACCAGCAGCCAATAGCTGCATCCTTTAGCTCGAATTTAAGACCTCATTTGTTGAAATTGTTCAAGAAAATAAAGATATGACGATCCAAAAACCCAAGGAAGATGCCAATTTAAAAGTTGCAGTTTGCTCCATTGCGTCCCGGCATTGCGTGCCCTATTGATTTGCACACAATGCGTTCACGAACAAGAGAACCAGCGCCGTGCTTCCATTGATTAACACGTTGAAACTAACGTCGTGCTTTCATTGATTAGAACACAAAAGTGCAACTTTTGATTTCGTTTCTTTAATAGGTTTTTGACCACCGTTTCTTTAATTCTCAACCAATTTCAACAAACGAGGTCTTAAATCAGAGGTAACGAGTACAGGTATTAGCTGCTTGTTGTAATTTTGACAATGTTTTCTTTATTTAGGATATACAGGGGCGAACACAACTGGTACCTTAATTTTTTGGCTTACTGTAATGCAACCACTCATACTTATTATACTCGTAGCGTCCAAAATGAGAACAATTACACGCACACAATATTTTTAAAAGTTTTCTTCGTTTTACATCATTGTTTGGCTCGAAATTAAAAGGGGACAATGCGATCAGTAGCTATTAGTGAAGACTATCATTTATAAAAAAATAGGAATCTATTTTTATGCAAATCACACATTATTGCTTTAAGGGTAAAAATATATTTACATTTACATATTCTTTTAATTTTCAGTGAATTTCATTATATTCAGTGTACAACATTGACCAACCCAGAAGACTACGCAGCATGCAATAAAGCATATGACATGAACACGGTGTCAGGGTTATCAGCGATTGTAATAGCAGCAATTACAACAGTTTGCTGCATTTGAGGAAAACAGTTGTCCTATTCCTGGAAGAATTTCCATAGTCCCTGTTGTCCTAGAATATGCCGTAGAAGTAGTGATGTAACATGATTATTTACCATAGTGATGGGTCTGCACTATTGTTCCAATGTATTGCCACGCACTAGAGTTCTGCTGCATTGCACAATAGATTGTTTTTGTTTCACTCGCACCTATAAAATTAGTGTCTTTGAATAGAGCGGTATTATTCAATTTTTGATTGCACAAAATACACAAGTGATGAGTGTAGTCTGCTTAAAGTGCAGGGCAATACATTCAAAAATAGTGTAGACCCATCGCGATGGTAAATAATGCTAGTATTACATCACTATTTCTACGATGAATTGAGAGCTTTGTGTGAGAGTTTTCAATATAAGGGTTGGCCTGTAACATTTTGTGATAAACGTATGAACAAGCGGGCGTACGTGTGTCATGTCTGGTTCAATGGATACAGCTGATATGACAAGTACCGTAATATTAAAATTATATCTAAGAAAACAACTACTATGCAATAACATTGTTCTACCAAAATAGGAAATCTGCATCACCTCAGATCATGAGATCATGTGTTCACCATTGTATTTGGTGTTCATTATGACGTGTGTGAAATATGCGTCACTCCTGTGCCCTTTGTTCTTTGCAAATAAGTCACCATAAAAATTATTAGATTTCGTTAGCTAATGTTTTTATACATTTTTAATACACTTTTTAACACGAAGGTATGGTATGCATTATTTGATATACAGTGATTAAAATGGGTCATAAGAACAGTTATTACTTCTTGATGCGTTAATAGACTGCTGTGCACAATAACGTAATGGAATATATGAGAGAAGATACCGATTAGCAAGTGTAATGAGATTTAGATAAAACGTGGATATTTTAAAACAAATTTGTTCTTACGCAATCATTACGCAGTATCATCGGCTTTATTTTAGAAATGAAAATAAGATAAACAAACGAAGAAATTAAATTTGAAGGTAGGCTATAGGTCTTCAGATTAAAGTTGAAGCATCTGGTCGTAGGACTATTTCTGACATGTTCCATTCCCTTGGGTGTAGCCATCAAGATCTATCCATATATGTAGGAAGAGTCCTGCAAGAACCACCTGGATATAGCGGCAATTCTAGACTGTCGAGAGCTGGAATGCATAGTGCGAAAAGGCATGAGGTCGAATCTAAATTCACGCATTCCTACACCTGACTAGCAGCCTTTAGTTGGGTAGCCGTCGGCTACAATGCACTCAAAATGTGAAATGATTCGGCCTTGGCGGAAATTTTAAACTGCATTCCATCACCCGTTTTACACCTAAATACATAATAATCGGATTAACTACACGCGGTATCTATGCATTGATGTACTTGCAAACAAAAGGACTATGTATGAATAGATGCGATGGGATTACCTGCGGAATTATCTCTATTATATATATTATTCTATTAACCCTCCTCGTCCTTGCATCTTCTCTCGGTGTTAGGCGGCTTTTAATTGGACGCTCAAAACACCAGGTTGGTGCTAGCGGCTACCCAAAGATGTCCGACCAAATCCTGACCATGACTTGGCTCGTTGGATTCGTCTATAGGGTCAGTCCATATCAAAACAGATTGAGTGTACACCCACCCTCTTGGATTTTGCTCTCCTTTGGCTCAGGGTACCTTTCATGGATCCCTAGGTGAGGTCACAAGAAAAAATTCAATTTCCATTTCGTTTGCGAATGGCGGGCAATCAAAGTTTGGCGACCTCAACCAAAATTGGGAATTTAAGGGGTCCAAATGACAAAGTACTCTCTTTGAGGGGCACTTTCTTCTTAATTGAATCAGTTGTGATCCTCTTTTTTGAATGTGGTCACTCACTGGCTGTGTCTGAAATACCTAATGCCAAAAAGATAGATTTCGGAATTTCGTTGGGATTTCAGAGGGGTCAAAATCAGCACTTCGTACTGTTCAATCAAATTATCTTGATTTTGAAGGACCCATGATAATGTCACAGTGCACTTATAGGTCCTAATTATGTTCAGAATGGATTAACCATATGCCAATGTCTATGAGCAATTCAAAAAAAGAGAAATTTCTAGACCCCTACAGAATTTTAGGCCACCCCTAAAGTGGTTCAGCCACAAATGGCGCTTAAAATCGGCAAATTTTGACACCTAATAACTTTAGGTGTACACCAGATATGAATTTCTAGTCTTTTGCATCTGAAAGAATGTAGTTTAATGTTACTAGGAACATAAGATTTGTTTTGTATTTTTTGTGTTTTAGTATTAAGTTGACGCTTTCAAAACTAGTCATTTTTGCCTAACATACCATGCATACAGGATACGGTACAAAATGCCAATTTTAGTATGATATTTTTTTATATTTTTGATCACTTTATAGCCATTTGTATTATTTATCCTGATATTTCAAGTTGCTCTTGAGTCAAGTAATAAGAAAAAACTACTTTCTAATCCTCTGTATGGATTTTAAGGGGTCAAAATGCACTTCCTGACAACGATGCACATGCAAAGTACAGGTTATGGGGTCACATTTTCAGAATGCTCCCAATTATGTCAAGTAATATATCAAATTACTCGTATGGTCATGAGGATTCCAAAAATGTATAGTTTGTTATGTGTCAGACCTTTCAGGAGGGCGCTATGACGAAAAAATGTTCATAGGTCAACGACCTTTTGAATTCTGACCATAGTTAACAATGTCTGATTTTGGTAATTTTGGTGTCTAATTATATATGTTTTCTTGCATGAGAAATACAACTAAGCAAATTAAAAAACTATACAAGGAACCGATGACCCTCTTTTGCAATATGTCTGCCAAAAAATAAGGAGGTCATTGGTTCCTTGTACAGTTTTTTAAGTTGCGTAGTTGTATTTCTCATGCAAGAAAACATAATTAGACACCAAAATCGGACGTTGTTAACTATGTAATAACAGGATAAATAAGACAATGATCAAAAATAGAAAAAGGGTATGTTGAAATTGACATTTTGTACCCATAACCTGTACATTATTAGTCAAAATTGGGATTTTTGGGACCATCAACTTAGTATCAAAACACAAAAAATACAAAACAAATCTTATGTTCCTAATAACATTAGACTATATTCTTTCAGATGCAAAAGACTAGAAATTCATATCTGGTGTACACCTAAAGTTATTAGGTGTCAAAATTTGCTGATTTTAAGCGCCATTTGTGGCTGAACTACTTTAGTGGGGCCTAGAATTCTGTAGGGGGTCTAGAAATTTCTCTTTTTGAATTGCTCATAGACATTGGCACATGGTTAATCCATTCTGAACATAATTAGGACCTATAAGTGCACTGTGACATTATCATGGGTCCTTCAAAATCAAAGATAATTTGATTGAACAGTACGAAGTGCTGATTTTGACCCCCCTGAAATCCCAACGAAATTCCGAAATCAATCTTTTTTGGCATTAGGCATTTCAGACACAGCCAGTGAGTGACCACATTCAAAAAGAGGGTCACAACTGATTTAATTAAGAAGAAAATGCCTCTCAAAGAGAGCGCTTTGTCATTTGGACACCTTAAATTCCCAATTTTGGTCAAGGTCGCCAAACTTAGATGGCCCGCCATTCGGAAACGAAATTGAATTTGAATTTTTTCTTGTGACCTCACCTAGGGGTCCATGAAAGGTATCCCTGAGCCAAAGGAGAGCAAAATCCAAGAGGGTGGGTGTACACTCAATCTGTTTTGATATGGACTGACCCTATACCGCTAATCGATGTATGTGGCAGTATTCGCCGTCGAAGTGACGTCATAATCGGATTAACTACCATAGCAATAGATCACCTGCAATAGCAATAATCACCTGTGTATGTCAGCAAACATAGATTGAATACAATACCGCTCTTTTCAAAGATACGTGCGAGTGATCAGCCTTTCTTTGACATCTATAGTTGAATGCATCAGTGCCGCGTGAACGTTGTAGTACAGGGTGATATAGTCAAAATTGTATTAATCTATTGCTATGGTAGTTAATCCGATTAACTACGTCACTTCGATGGCGAATTCCGGACCAGATCTATTCAATGACAAGGATAACAGTGCATGTATTAGTGTTGGGAGAATCACCATATTTTTTTCTTAAACAATTGGTTTCTATGGCCACATTTAGTGTAGAACAGAAATCCGACCAAATTTTTGATCACCGATGACGTTTGATCCCCAACTGCTTATTGCCAGCTAAATTTTAATAGATGACTTCCAGTATCTTTTTGTATATGATTTTGGGGTCGAAAAGCCAAATTTCACAATTTAATCACTATTCGGTGTACATGAGTTGTGAAAAATTGAAAATTGCCAAATTTGTGTTGCTAAGTGCAATTTTCCAATCGGTCATATGTACCAATGTCTTCATCAAAATAATGTTTTGTTTTTGTTGTTCAATGTTGAATAACGTCTTTGTCTATATGGTCAATTCCAGCCAAAGCGGGACAAAATTCTCTCCGGGGGCCATTTTGAAAATGTTTTCCTTTTCAATTCTAGACTTATCAAATGAGACGATCATATTTAGTGAATCATCAGGTGGAATTGCCATCGGATTGAAAAATGACTTTTCTTGCTAGACCAAATAAAGTGTTAAATGCGCATATGCACGTTACCCACGAATTCAAGCCTTTTTCACCTGTTGTACGCCATAAAATTTCACTTTCTTTAATATCTTTCAATATTTTATCTGTGACTCATATACACTAGAAATCGGTGAAGACTTTGAACGTAAAATAGAATTTTATTACATATATCGACAAAGAAATATTTTGGTTATTACAAATTTTAAGAAAGAACCAGGTGTACAGTTAAGATTGTGTCAATTCTTCGAACTCTTTCCAAAGTGGCTGTCATTTAACATTACTGTATTATTTTGAAAGATTAGAATAAATGCTTCATATAAATATAAAGTTAGATTTTGTATCTCGTCGCAGGATAAAGATCTCGGATGGATTCGTGGGTAACAGCGTCTGGAAAATAGTAATTCCTATTAATTAAAAAAAAAAAAAATGCTTTTCCGTGTGTCAATAATTCAGGCTGCAATGGCACTAAAATTAATTTTAATCAAAATACAAACTACATGGAATATTTAGAATGGATCATTATGGCATTTTGGGTATAAATTTTTTGAGAATAATGAAGTTGCCAAATTCAAATAGACAGAGCAAACAGTTTTATATTATTATTTTAGTAAAATCATTCCATATTTTCATGCAGCAATATTCTATTAAATCGTGTTTGACAGTTCCTATGTACTAAAACACTATCAATACATTGTTAACTATAATTTAAGTAGGGATTCGTGGGTAACCAAAATGTTCGTGGGTAACACATATTTGAAGGTATGTATTGGTAAGCGGCAAAATAGAAAATATTACAGAAAGTTGGAAACCATCATGCGGTTATTTCTCCATTGTGTTTCAATGATTCCCATTTCTCTAACCAATTGCATTTACCCAAAAATGGTAATTTAGGATAATCAATCAAAACTTCATGATACAGCTTCAGTATACCTTCAAGAGGACGCTATTAAACAGGACTGTTTTGGAACCTATTTCGCATGTTTTCAAAATGTTAAGATGCATAAGAAACATATAATTTACGAGTAAATCCTTGCATTCGTGGGTAACGCTGAATTCGTGGGTAAAGCTATAAGTACTATAGTACCATTTGGGGTTTGCGTTTCTTAGGTGCATAAACTGTAAGTACTGTAAAAATTATAGCACACCCATGGCTTGAATATGTGCTGATTTAAACTTAAAATAAACAATCTCCTTGTTTTTCAAGGTTAGCATCTATTCGGGATTCGTGGGTAACAAAAGTTTAAACCGTCGTAGATTCTTTTTTAAAGCGGTGAACGTATTTTTACGATTTACAATTTTAAGCGCTTGTTAAAATGTTAATTTTAAGTTATGACAATTATATTTGCTGGACTCGTGGGTAACAGTTGATACGTGGGTAACGTCAAATTTGATTTTATGGAATTTTATGGGTAAAACGTATTTGCATAAAATAATCACTTGGACCTCAGAATTATAGAACGAAGCTTCGTTTCATGATATAGTCATTGATGGCATATTCACTTAACATTTTTCAGAACGATCATTTTATTTTTGATACGCGGGTAACAAAATTATTAGCCAAATTGACTTAATGGCCTCTAGAGTCCACAAACTTTGGTGGAATTCAATCATTTTACATATGATGAGAGATCATGCAAACGTCTTTCTAACGGTAATAATTTCATTTTGATTGAAGGACATTCCATGACATATATGGTGCTTTATCTTTGGATTCGTGGGTAACGCCAATTCATTTAAGCCATCATGACTTGTCCCCTGGTATGACTTGCTAGTAAAGGCCTATATGCACAAAGAGAGCACATTGGACGTGACATGATATGCTCCATCAATAACGTGATTTCCTTTATTAATGACATTTTAGTGGAAAGTTAACATAGAGAGAATTTTGTCCCGCTTTCGCTGGAATTGACCATATATGTGACGAGTCACAATGAAAGCTATTTCTAGCCTGATGCTTATGCATCTCTTTATCCACATTGCAAAGAACAAAATCAATAAATATCAGACCCTCATAATTGGTAGTCAGTTCAAATCAAATGCCATTAACAAGCAAACTGATGATATTGTGGCGGCCATTTTGAACATTGTTAATCAGTAGAGGATTCAAACGTCATCGGAGGTCTAATATTTTGACGGATTCGTGTTCTACGCCGAATGTGGCTAAATAAACAACTTGTTTTACACCACCTTTGTAAAAAAAAAAGTCTAGATTTGCCCAACCCTATCAGTATCATAATCTGGCATATTCTTAAAAAGTATATCTTAGCGACTACATAGAATCAATCAGACTTCAGTAAAAAAACACCAGTTACTAGACTTGCTGTTGCGTTCTGGATACGACGTATACTAATTAAGCAAATTGTTATAGCACTCGAGCTGAAAAGGCGTTCAGTTGTAATTGCGTTGGTCTAGAAGTTTTCGCATTATTGTCCACAGCAAGTATGGCGATTTACAGCTCGCGTTGCTTTCTCGTGATAACATCGACAGAACGACAATCAGTTACTTCTGTAATACAAGATCATGAGAGATCAGAATAACCCTACCTTGATGGGTACATTCTGCTGGAAACGAGGTGGACCAAATCCATTCAATGATAAGATTAACAGAACATAATCTGATATAATTTTAACATCATATCTTGGAGACTTCATAGAATGGGTTTTATGCAATCCAACTTCCGAGAAAAAAAAGTTACCGGACTGAAAGAACAGGTTAACATTTCGTGATAAATTCAGTCTGCTTTAAAAAGATGCAAATGACTTGAACTTTATTCCATTTGGCTTGTATTTATCGACATATCTACTCTTTGATTTCCATGCCCCGTTAACCATTTGAATACATCTTTGAAAGCCTTCCGATATCTCGCATTGCAGCACCCATAGATAAATGGATTTATAGACGAATTCATCGTATATAGGAGTATTACGGTACCTTTAAAGCGGTTATATGCTTGAGGGGTTAGCACAGGGACATGAAAGTAATGCTCCACCAAAGAGACGATATTGTAAACTTCAAAAGGACCAAGTAAAATGAAGAATGCTAAGCTGTTAATGATAAGCATTTTAGCTACATCCTTTTTGTACTGCATTCTTGGGAAGTTAGAGGCTGCCCCTTCAGCTGGCGCTACCGTACGACTTAATTGCCTTACAATAGCTCTGTACATGATTGAACTCGAGATAAAAGTCCCAATAAATTGTATGGTATCGGTTAAATATAATGTGTGTAAACAACCGATACATGTTTTCTCACAGGTTTTCATAGGTATCCAATAATCAGTCATATAGTTTCCATCATGAATAGGCCGTGGATAGCACATTTTAATGATCTTGTCCGGTACTAGTCCAGGAAAAGATATAGAAAATGACACTATCCAGCAAACAACAGTTAATTTTACTGCACGAGCAAAACTATTCAACTTTCGATGTTGTATGGGTCTACAAATTGCAAAATATCTTTCCACTGTGACCATTAGCAAGAAAAATACACTTGCATAGTAAAACACGTAACTGACATACATCATGTACATCCTGAAACTGCATTCGAATGGAGTTCCATTAGAAAGTTGAAGTGTGGGGGCTACGACGTACCTCCGTATGTGTTTTATTGCGTTAATGACCAATGTGCAAATATCTGCAATAGCTAAATTTGCCAAGAAGAGACTTGTTGCCCCGCGCTTAAGGTAACGGTAGAGAGCCACCAAAAAAGTGACATTTCCAATGGTGCCAATCAGCGAAGCCGATGGTATGAAGCCCACGTAAATTGCAATTGTACCTGGCGTATATACCAGGCGCAAGATTTCACCATCTTCAAGAATCTTTGAATGATTTCGGTCACATGAGTCTGTCATCATTGTTTGTCAACATCTGGCCAATGTTCATAATTCAACTTATTCAATGTTCCTTTTTCAATACATTGCACTTATTAGTAGGTCTTCAGATTTATTACTACACGCAAAAATACAGAGCGAGTATGTTTAGCATTCATTTCCAGAGAATAGTGACCAATAAATCAGAATTAATCTTGAGACTTACAATTACATGGTGGATATTGAATTCAAATTCTTCAATAATGGCGCGGACAACATATTAGATTTGCAATTTTCATCGTCAATGTGTCTTTGATTTATTTTCTGTATTCCACAATTCGATAAAAAAAGGCTTGGCCGCGTTTCTATATTAAAATTGACAGCATTTCACCTGCGTTAGTTCTGTAAGAAAGTAATGAATATTTTCATTATACAAGTAATATGTAATAATAAGAAAACGTTTTTCCAGTTTTGCTTTTTGCGGTGGCAAGATGGGGTGTTTCAATAAACAATAATGAAGTATGTAATTTAATTAACTTCATTTGATTGCAGCAATTAAGTGCAATATTTATTTCCCTGAGTGATTTCTTTGAACGCCCCCATAAATAACGAGGCAAGTTGAAAACACGTGAAGCCAAAATGTAAATAAAATGTAAATATGTGTGCAAGCTGCTTCAAGTAAAAAATAAAACATGCCGTCTAAGGCTAAACACCTATGAAAGCCCTCATAAATAGCCCCATAAGTTGAAGATCAATTATACGCTCTTCGCGCGCCTTTATCTTGAGTTTAGGCCCCTTGAACACCATGGAGGGGGTCCATGTCTGACAGTACGAGAAGGCTTCACCTTTACGTAGAGGCGGTTTTGTGTATTTATCTTTTCCTTGTTTTAGCCGTTGGGGTGGAGTAAGGGTAGTGATTGTATGACTGTTGGTGCTTGTTTGTACGCACTCCCTTTATGTACATTATCTTGCAGCAAGTAATGCAATACAATTATGTGCGTGCGCATACATAGAAAAGTTAAGAAAGTGATCGAATATTTTGAAAATGGGCGATATTGACCATAAGATTGTACATGTATCCGTTTTTTTCTGGATTCAGGTTAGGTACTTGTTAAGTATCTATTTAACAATCCTCTTTGCTGATTAATGGCTCTCTATAATTCAGCCATTGTACATTAATATTATTTTGTTTAAAAATCAATTAATTACTCATATCTCATTAAAGCAAACAAAGTGTGCATTTAGTTATACAGAATATAAAATTGCCATTTTCCAAATAATTGCAAATTATATGGTAATGACAGTTTATGACAAAACAAAATTAAAGACCCATACAGTGATCCCAGCGAAAGTTTAAAAAAAATGTTTATAAATTGCTTAAAACTGAAAGATATTCATTCAAATTGTCATTTGGTATTTTTGAAATGAAAAAATTTGCAAAAAAATTAGGAAAACAGCAGTATTGACGAAGCTGAAGACCCATTCAAATATTATCAGTATATAAATTACAGATTTATTAAAATTCCTTATTTTTGTCTTACATACACGGCTTTCGGCTGAACCACTAGCATTCTATGTTAACACATTTATGACAATGACAAAGGTACCAATCCTGAATTTTGATGATTTTTACGATCGTTCGGATGAGCAAAATAATGAATGGGCCTTTAATGCAGGTCTAACGCACTATACTATATCATTACAATATATTTGTTACCATAACAACAGGGCTGCTTTTATACCTTATCTATGGCATGACAACAATTACATTGAGTTCCAAAATTTGGTGAAATATAATATAAAAAGAATAGGTAGTAAAATAAAACTTATCCAGGAATGTTATTAACCTTTCCAAACACAATGCACATTAAAAACAGCAGCAATGAACAGAAAGTAATTGTGGGTCATTTTCTTTCAATTCTATATTTCAGTATTGATGCAAGCTGCTGGTACATTTTAGTAACATATTTTAAGATACTAGACAGAGTACAGAATAATTCTTTAGAGGGTCCGTTCAAAAAGGGCCCCGAGATAGTTTTCTGACAAGGCCTTTTTCGATAAATCCGCCTCTGCACAATGATAGTGTAAAAAGTGTCCACCGAATGCCTTCATTTGGCACCCATTTTGTAAAATATTCCAATGACTAAGGGGGCCACATCCCCCTTCAGACACCCCCTGCGTCACGCAAGCGCGACGAAAGGCCTGCTTCGCGGTCATATTTGACCAAACTTGTGTTCCTCCACGATCAACCTCGGATTGACACCCTTTCCAGTCCTATCACTACTACTACGGCGAATAGATGAGAGCAACTATGTTCGTAAATCGGATTATGCCAAAACTGGTATCGAGAACCACGGCCATGTCGGCACCAATTTACCCAAATGTTTTAAGCAAATGGCCTAATGACGCTTATTCTGCAATCATAGTTGGATTTTCCCACTATAGTTGATCAAATAAAACAATTACTTTTAGTAATCAAAATCGGAGATATTTCTCTATTTTACCCATGTGCATCTAAAATGTTGACTTTCAAAGTTTTCACCAATTATTCCAGAGTTTCTGGTAGGTCAAATATAATTATTTTCTCAATTCCTATGACTAGAGGAATACTAGTATTTTGGAATTGGTTTTTAATGGATTTTCATAACCAGTGTGCAAATCAAGTTAATTTTGACATATATGACAGAGATATACTACTTATATGCTGATTATTCTACATTGTTTCCTCAAAATTGACTCGGACTTGGTTAAAACCCACGCCCTACAGAGCCACACAAAATACGAAGGGGGGGGGGTTGCAACCCACCTAATTTTCTATTATAAATATCATATACCGTTATATTTGATACCACTGTATCGCTATGGGTCTCTTCTACTCAGCGATATCAAAATAAGTACAAACATTCCCTGTATAATGTCGCTATGACATTACCTGTTACGGCCTTACCTGTTATTATGACTGTTTTGTCAGTTAAAGCCATATAACATTTGCTTAGGAAGACGCCCTCACTGAATTTTTAAAATTCCTTTTTTTACACGATTAAATTGTACTTTGTATACCCTGCAAAAATCAAGACTCTAGGTGCTGTAGTTTTGTCAAAATCCGAGATTTTGAATAAAACGCCGGATTCGGCGCTTTATTATTACGATGGAATTATTAGTCGAACGCATACACGATGTTCATAACACACAGTACGTACACGGCGTGCGAGACGGTGTACACAACAAAGGGTCGTACCACAACATGACCGAAGGAGTGGTACGTATTGGCGACATGTGCGCTGGTAGTTAATTCCAATTTTCTTTGCTTTGCCGTAGTTGTTCGGCTCAAAAATAAAAGGGGATATATCTGACAGTAAAAGCTAACATTTTATGGCAAATAAATGCTAATCTATTTTGTTTGAAAATGTTATAATATGGCTTTAACTTGGATGTATTATATAAACAAAATGGCATCATGCTTGACAAAACCAAGTGAATTTTTTTCTCAATACAGTATTTCGTCCTTCACATCGGAGGACTTCATCAGGCTGATATGGTCATCTGGTCCACTTTCCCGGAAAACTGGTTTCCGGTGCTGCTTAGTCTTTTTCCAGTCTTTAAAAGCTTATCGTCACGGTTATTTGATAGCATGTAAAACTACGCCATTTTAAAGAAAAGATAAACCATGATGGTGATATTTATCTTTTAAGAATCGCTTTTCATCTTTACAAGAGGTAGACACTGGTAAAATGACATTAAATCATCAGAAAAAGAGTAACAAATATGAAAAAAAAATTCAAAAATACTTGAAGGAAATGCTCAGTAGCTCTCAGTTGCGCTAAACAAGAAACCTTTCGTGCTTGGCTGATCCTCGCTGAATGAAGGTCATATTGATTTATTGTCTACAGGAATGCCTCTTCTCCAGACCAATGGTACGTTCATATTGATAGGTTGGACGTCCAAAGGTGCCGTATACGTATTATAAATTAAATTTAAAATATGTGTAAGTAGCGCCCTCAATTTTCACACAAATATACAGTTCATAGAATAAAAATGCCACAAAAATCAGGAAAAGATGAATACAATTTTTGTTAAACAATATCTAGAAATATGTGTACATGAATTTATTGTTGTTTGTATAGTCCAAGTCTAGAATTACATATTATAAAATGTTTTGTTAGATATTTTAATAAATGATTACATCAAACAACCGTGACGTATACGTGGCATAGGAAATATGTGTCCTGCCATCATCTCTGTTTAAGGTCTGGCCCACCTGTCTTATCTCCATGGCTTCTCGAACTTCTCTAGACTTTTGTTATGCTCCCGCTCAAGGATCTTTGACTCGTTCCAATTTATTTATTACACGGTTGACACGGGGGTCATGATCCGAAATTATTGCTGATTTAGTCTGTTCGAAGCGAGTGTACTTTTTGTTGGTAGCCTTATTGACTAGTTCAGTTTTGTGTTTTGCTGTTCTAATTCCAAACATGCGTCTGATCACAGCTTTGGCATCCGATTTTGCAGATAAATACGCTCCGACAAGCTATTAACACACGGGATAACCAGCATACCTTTGCTTTTCTCTTCAGTGGTCTTACTTTTCTAAGACAGGGGCGGATCCAGGATTTTTCAATAGGGGGCGCCCAATTTGAGATTTTTTTTATATAAAAATGGCCACGGAGCGGCCATCGCGGGATGTGCCCCCCTCAGTAGTGAGAAGGTGAGGGAGATATGCCCCCAAGAAGTGAGAAACCTTTGGAATGGGCCTTTAAAATACCGTGGTACAAGCTTGTATTTCTCGATAATTGTAACAGTGGCCCAACTCGTTTACTAGACCCTGTAGATAATTGAACTTGAACCCGAGCTAAATGAAACCATGTAAAGTTTCTCTGGTAGTCTAGACATTACCTATTTGATATAGGAAATATTGTGCTGTTTAGTAAAATTAAAAGCAGGCCGTTAAATAATTTATACAAGTAGTCGCTCTCCTGTAACCAATGCAAAACAAAAGTATTTGGTCACAAGAAGGCGGTTATAGAATATGCAGATGCTGAACACCGTATGCAAAATGAGTGTGTACAACCTCATTTGTTAAACTTCTAGAATTTGGCAAATTTACCGTACTTTTGAAACGAAATTATCGAAAATAGGTATAACCTTGAGTCTCTGTTTCATTAAATTTGATACATTTTGGAGTATGAATCCCAGGCTCGCATCCCTATCCTGAACACAACGGTGTTTTGAGGACCGTCAGATACTTTATCTTCTTTAAGATACTGGACCAAATTCTGTGCTTATTTCCGTCTTACATTAACATTACTACCTCAAATCACTGAAATGTAAATGACATAACGAGCATGCCTCTAATAAACAAAATAACAGTATAATATTGGGTCCAAATGTTGCACAGTTAAGCTTGGTTATTCTAAATTGTGCTTTAAATTTGAACATGTTTCTAAAGTGGTGATGCAATTTATGTCATGGATACTCCGGTGACGTCACAACTGATTTCCCATAACTTCTTTGCCAGACCTTCATCCTTCGCTTGATCAGACTCATTTTCTAGATGACAATTTGCGAAGTAACCTCCGGAATGCTTAGTTATAGACTCTTCTACTGCACAATATATAGATGTTTGAGCTCCAACCTCCTCACTCATTAATACAAGCCTGGAAAGCAATGAATTATCATTATGTCAGAATTATAAACTCAAACATGCACACAGCTCTTATGCTTATGTTTCATAATTGCCGTGTTAATTGGCACCATTACAACTTAGTTGACTCAGTTCTTTCGGTAACTACAAATGAATGTATCCAGTTATAGGTTTTCAGCGGGCGATTGAATTTAAGCCAAAGCAAATATTTTGTAATACAACATTTTTGTAATTATTATCAGTTCATCCACTTAAGAACCGCATTTATTTACATTCATTATATGGTCTCCATGGCAACTATTTCGAAGCTATATTGACACAACAGGTGCATGCAAAAAAAAAACACACACACACAAAACAGGCTGGTGATGAGTCTGATCTCTAACAGGAGATACAGGCCTTTTGTGATGTATTTATGATCATCAAAATTCTTACCAAAGCAGTGGACTGAGTAAGTTATAAACAACACTTAGATAGTTTCTCGTATGTGATCCAGATTCCCATATACGGGTGTAAACGCCACCAGGACTGACTGAGAAACTTGCAATGTCTGTGTCTCGTAAACGACGTGCCAATTCTCTTGTAAACAAAACATTGGCTAATTTACTACATGCATAACCTTTCAGATTCGGATACACTGTTCTGCCCTGTAAAAAGAACAAAATGATACAAACATGAACATTCTTCCGTAATGCCACATACTTTTGGAACTTCAAAGCTGTGATTACACACTGAAAATAACAGGCGTTTTTTTTTTAAAACACACTTGTAAAATGATGCAACCAACAGCAGTGAGGTACCTTTTCATCTTTCTTTGGAGTCATATGGAAGTTCCTCGCATACAAGTGTGATCGTGACGAAATGTTTACCACTCGACTTTTCTCTCCAGCTTTCAAAGCGTCTAATAACAATACAGTTAGTAGAAAGTGACCGAAATGGTTGGTTGCGAAAATGATGTCGTGGCCCTCTAGTGTTTTTTCTCCAGGGCGTCCTAAACCGATGCCTATTATACATGTATACAAACAGATAAAAACATATTGTTTGGTTAGAGTATACTCGCTTTTGGTGCATGAGGTCTTAGGTTCAATTCCTGGCTGTAGTAACTTGTATTAGCTTTGAAACAAAATCTAAATTTATTTGGCAACATCTGTAGATTATATTCAGACTTCCGCTCTCGACAAGGTTCATTTAGAATTGACCTTTTCGGTTAATCCCATAAGCCTTTGCGAGTACACCTGAGATGTCGTCATTTGACGTCACGCCGATTTGCAATGCGCAGTAACGATGTTCACTAAACGATGTGCGTATCGGCGCAGATCGGCGTGACGTCAGATGACGACATCTTAGGTGTACTCGCAATAGCTTATGGGATTTACCGAAAGGTTCAATTGGGTAAATACTAGTAAACCATGAGAGTACTCCGTCCTTCGGAGGGGACGTTAAGCCGTACAATACAATGATCAACATAAAACAATGGCAATAAAAATATCAAAAAACATAGTGATAACAAAACAAGAATGTAAGAGCAGTGACAGCAACCGCAACAACAAAAACAAACAATTATAAAACGCCGAAAGCAGGGACAACATCAATTATAGAAGCTCAAGTTTTACGGTTTCAGTAAATCGAAAGAGTCGGGTTTTTTCAATCTATATTAGATTTGTTTGATTTCACGTCTAACCTTGTCTTTAGCCTAACATTACTTATCTGGAGGTGACTTTTGGCCATTGACGTCTATCCATGTTGGGGGAGGGGTGGGGCTGGAAGTGGAAGACATGTCACCCACACTGTTTTGGGCAAAATGATTCATGTTTCGTTCTTTTCAGCCACCTTTTGACAATTCAGGCCAAATGCCCCCTACCCACTTTTCAAAATGGATCAACGCCGCTGCTGCTGGCCAAGTTGAGCAAAGGTGAAATGAGACTGCAACAAACAATCATTACTGCTTACCCGCATTATTGATCAAGACATCAAGCCGTCCATATTCCTGAATAAAACTCTTGGCGAATGCTCGTACAGATGACATACTAGAGAGATCCAGATGCCTATAGAATACATTGGAGTTCCTAGATAGACGTCTGATGTCATTCACAGCCACATCGGCTTTCTGAGAGTTTCGACATCCGATAATAACACATGCTCCACGACGAGCTAAATCTATTGCTGCTTGTTTACCTAAACCAGCGTTACCACCTGTAGTCAAATACACAATAATTTGGACTTGTGACAAGAGATATAGAGAGAGATAATTTGCAAGTACAGACGAGAGAGATCTTAATCGTTTTAACTTTGAATTTCAAGTGAAACTATGGTTTTAAGTTCCTCAATTTTACTCGAAATCGCTCCCGTACTTTTGTTTACTCTATTTACTTGTGTAGTGTATTAAAAACAACGTTTGTATTTAATTAAAGCTGCCAATTTACATTTCATTGAATCATGGAAACCACCAAGAAACAAAGCATTTCAACATAATTCATGTCGGCACCAACCTACCCAAATGTTATCATGGTTCTAAACATAACATCATGGTGACTATTCCGCCCCGGGATTGCGCCATCTTACTGGTGGATTTATCCGAAAGCTTCCTAAATGAACCAAAAACTTGTTAAACAGCAAGAATTAAGATACACCTTTTCAGCAAAACAGTTACACAGTGTTGCTGAAGACGAAATAGACGACATACCTGTTATTATGACTGTTTTGCCAGTTAACTTAGCTGTACTTTTACACATTCTTCGCCATTGCCATTCTCGGAAACGAAATAAACAAAGCACTACCATAAGTAGTAAAACTACAGCAAATACTTCCAAGCCGTGTATCAATGATATTGAAGTCAGCATAATTATATTAATTGTTCATAGTTCTATGTAGTTCAAAAATAAAATGCTAAATCTGGATTCCTGTATATAGTTTTGAAATATCAATGTCAATTTTATACACGTGCATGCCAAGCCTTTCGAGGTGAAAAGATAACCTGTTTGACCTTTGGACAAAACGTTGTATTCTTGTTCTTTACCGTGATACCGTTGGTTTTTGTTTGTATTTACAAACCCGCGAATTGGTAACACAATTGCAGTAGAGGGACCAACGCAGGATATTTTCTCAGCGTTGAACAGATGCTTTAAATGGACAAATCATATATCAAAATTATCAGAAAAGTCTGGAGAATTTTTCTTCCATGTTGTCAATTTCGGGTGATTTTTGTGTAGTTTTGACCAACAAAAGTAATTTTTACATGATATTTTAATTACTTAGGCGGCATGGAATGTGTATCAATTTATCAAGATGGACTCTATTTGGTGGAATTCAAATATTCGTTTGAAACCAAGAAATCAAGAAATTCTTCTTTTATCAAGATTGGTCTGATCGTGGTATATCTACCCTTGGGGATCTTAATAAAGGTAAGAAAAGTAGAAAGTAAAACCGGTGTTTAATATTACAGTATCTATTTACCAAAAATGTTTGGGATTAATGACTCTGAGCACATAAATGTTATTATTATGAACTTCATTCTAGTTTTACTTTCAATAAATTGGGTCAAACTGTTCGATAAGCACTTGATTTTGTCACAATCACAAAATAAATGCACCAAGGATTCCTCAGAATTATTACAAAAATCACAAAGTGGAGAATCAATTCTACCAATTTTATGAAAAAACTTATTTGTGGAAATTGCTCTGTGAAACACCTCAAAGTAAAAAGCCCGAAGTTGTGTTTCAATAAGAAAAGTTATTATTATAAACTTCATTCCAATCCGTATCCTGATCCATATTTAAAACATCAATCCAAAAGCTCTCAGTTTTTGCATGTCCCTCCCGTGTTTTCAAAATATTGTATGAATATTATATGAATATTTGGTAATTTTGCCATTTTCAAATAATCCAGCCGAGAAAGGATCAAAGATCTTACAATAGACCCCTGGAGAACACCATATTGACCTTAAGGAGGATTGAGTTCAATTTGCCTGCCCAGCAAACACAAAATGTTTTCGACATCATTCGCAAAAGGTTATAAAAGGTTGTTATAAAACGTTTAAATGTCGGGTTATATAAAGGGTACATTAAGGGATCTAAATGAGCGTTTATTGCGTTTCGACAGTATTTTTTTGGGACATGAGAGCACCTCAGACCTATCGAATTGCATTCTGAATACGAAGCATGTCTTTCTGATATCAATAATTTTCATTTTTGAAAATCACAATATAATACAAATTTTATGACAAATTATAAAAATTTGATATTTTTCAAATTTTGATATATAACAGTCCTCGAAGTAAATTATATAAATCTAATGATATATTCTTAAAGTGTATGTAGCAGGAGGAAAAGCCGACGGTCAATTGAAAATTTTGACCTTTCATATTAAAGATATGGATTTTTTTCCCAAAAAGACCTATTTTTTTTGGTGTTTTGGGAAAAAAATCCATATCTTCAATACGAAAGGTCAAAATTTTCAATTGATCGTCGGCTTTTCATCCCACCTACATGCACTTTAAGTATCAATCATCAGATTTATAAAGTTTACTTCAAGTACTGTTAAATATCAAAAATATCAATTTTTAATGATTTGCCATAAAATGTGTATTAAATTGCGAATTTCAAAAATCTAAATTATTTGATATCAGAATGACATTCTTCGTATTCAGAATGCAATTCGATATGTCTGATGTGCTCTAATGTCCCAAAATAAATACTGTCCAAACGTTCATACCCCAGCCCTTAATGGTATAAAACGTTTTCATAACATTAAATAACATTTGTTGGTAATTTACTGCATAGCAAACACAAATGTTTTACATGTACAGAAATCATTTAAATGTCGGGTTATATAAAGGGTATAAAACGTTTTAATAACATTCCAAAAACATTTTTGAAAACTTGGTACAAATCATTCTAAACAGAATGTTATTTTGGGGTTGAAAAATATTTTGCAAAAATGTTTGCCCAAAATATTTACAATAACGTTTTAAAAATGTTTTCACGACCTTTATATAACCCGACATTTAAATGTTATCAAAACGTTTTTTAAAAAACATTTTAAGAACATTTCTGTGTTTGCTGGGTGCAAATATTTTAACATAATGTTATTTAAGTGTTGACAAAATATTTGGCCAAAAATGTTTGCAAAAATAGTTTACAATGACATTTATAAAACATTTAAAAATATTGTTGTAGTGTGTTTTCATACAAAACGTTTTAAAACGATTTCATGACCTTTATATAACCCGACATTTTAATGTTATTAAAACGTTTTTCCCTAAACCAAAACCAAAAATATAACTTATTTAAAACGTTTTAAAAACGTTTTTGTGTTTGCTGGGTGCCTACCTGTTTTTAATTGCACTTTCTCTCTTTATTTATTTATTTATTTATTTATTTATTTTTAAATTTATTTTCCTCATTCTGCAGCTGGTGAAAATAACATGGGAAATTAGTCCTCTTGTCTTTGTCATTGTTGTTTTGTGTTGTTTGTGTTCGTTCTGTTTTGTCCTTTTGGTTTATAAAAATAATAATATCATAAAATGAAAATGTTTAATAAATCATATACAGTGATCCCTTCTTCCTGGTGATCTGAATGTGCACGTAAATTAGCCGCTCCTCCCTCTTCCTCCCTCCCTCTCCCAAGACTTCTCACAGGGGTGAATCTGCCCTCCCCAGCCCAACTCGTTCCTCCCCTCTTTGGGTACGCCACTATTTTTATACCAATCTCCTTCTTAAAATTAAATAGACATTTCTTAAAAACAATTAACCTTTATAGGCCTATTAGAGTCACGCGGTAGCCGTGACCAGCAAGTTTTAAAAAAAAGACTGATAAAGAAGACTACTAACAGATGCTCCCGCGAGACTATATTTACACCTAACATTAAAACACTTGACTTCTATTGTTCGATGTTATTTTTCGCTGGGTACAAAATGTATCTAAAACCATGCTAAATGTTATTTACAGTCTCAGGTGTAATATCTTGACAACTCATTAATTCAAAAAGGGCCACCAATCCTACAGTCAATCATTGTTCGTAATAAACAAATATTTTTGCTT
The DNA here is from genome assembly GCF_039555335.1 of Amphiura filiformis. NCBI lineage: Eukaryota > Metazoa > Echinodermata > Ophiuroidea > Amphilepidida > Amphiuridae > Amphiura > Amphiura filiformis. The sequence goes on along the minus strand of NC_092633.1, from coordinate 18,615,881 downwards.
CCATTTCACGCGGTATTTCATAGCGAAAATTAGTGGCAAATCATTCTGATCAAGAATTTTTGGACACTGCTACAGGTCTACCTGGTTATCACCTTCACACTACTTTTTCAGATTCACTTCCAATTATACCCTAGCAATTTCTGAAATACCGTACATACAAATTCCGAACCCCATTCGCCTAAAAAATCAAGTTTTTCACAATTCTTTTGTTCTTTTCGGACGACAAATCAATTCATATAATAAATATTGTACATCGACACGCTACTTCACAGCCGACTCCCGTGGTCTAATGGTTAAGGCCTTGGATTCCTATTCCGGGGACTCGAGTTCGAAATCCGCTGATCAACTTATTTTTTACAATCTTTTATTTTAACAATAAATTTTAGTTCATCAAGGATAATATAATTTTAAACATCCGGTGCTATTGTGATATTTTTTTTTTTTTATCAAAGCAAGATGTTTTATTCTCAGGGAAATTGTTTATTATATTAAGAACCTACTTTAAAAAAAAACACCACTGCACAGTGTCATACAACATCATCAATGATAGAGACCAGTTCTATGTATCCAACCAGTTTAAAAGACAAATTAGCCACCGATAGAAGCCAGGGCCTGAAAAATTAGAGAAATTAAAACCACAAACCGCGAAAGAACGCCAAAAACCGCCCCTCACTAGGGATATCCAACTAGATTGGCCCGCAGGGCTACAAAGAACCACAAACCACGAAATTTGGATATCCAACAAATTAAAACCACAAACTGCGAAAGACCACCAACAACCGCCGCTCAATAGAGACATCCAGCTAGATTGCCCCGCAGGGCTTCAAAAACCACACGCCGCGAAGTATAGTTATCCAACAAGCTTAAACTATAAATTAACCTCCGATAGAGGGTAAGGCATGAAGAATGAGGGAAATCAAAACCAAAAACCGCGAAAGACCGCCAACACCAGCCGCTCACTTGGGATATCCAACTAGATTGGCCCGCAGGGCTACAAAGAACCACAAACCGCGAAATTTGGATATCCAACAAATTAAAACCACAAACTGCGAAAGACCACCAACAACCGCCGCTCAATAGAGACATCCAGCTAGATTGCCCCGCAGGGCTTCAAAAATCACACACCGCGAAGTATAGTTATCCAACAAGCTTAAACTATAAATTAATCTCCGATAGAGGGTAGGGCATGAAGAATGAGGGAAATCAAAACCAAAAACCGCGAAAGACCGCCAACAACCGCCGCTTAATAGGGAAATCCAACTAGATCTATAAATCTAAATAACTATCAACCGCGAAATTTGGATATCCAACTAGATTGCCCCGCAGGGCTACAAAGAACCACGCACCGCGAAGTATAGTTATCCAACAAGCTTAAACTATAAATTAACCCCCGATAGAGGGTAGGGCATGAAGAATGAGGGAAATTAAAACTACAAACCGCGAAAGAACGCCAAAAACCGCCGCTCACTAGGGATATCCAACTAGATTGTCCCGCAGGGCTACAAAGATCCACAAACCGCGAAATTTGGATATCCAACAAATTAAAATCACAAACTGTGAAAGACCACCAACAACCGCCGCTCAATAGAGACATCCAGCTAGATTGCCCGCAGGGCTTCAAAAACCACACACCGCGAAGTATGTTATCCAACAAGCTTAAACTATAAATTAACCTCCGATAGAGGGTAGGGCATGAAGAATGAGGAAATCAAAACCAAAAACCGCGAAAGACCGCTAACAACCGCCGCTTAAGAGGGAAATCCAACTAGATCTATAAATCTAAATAACTCTCAACCGCGAAACTAGATTGCCCCGCAGGGCTTCAAAGAACTACGCACCGCGAAGTATAGTTATCCAACAAGCTTAAACTATAAATTAACCCCCGATAGAGGGTAGGGCATGAAGAATGAGGGAAATTAAAACTACAAACCGCGAAAGACCGCCAACAACCGCCGCTTAATAGGAAATCTAACTAGATTGCCCCGCAGGGCTACAAAAACCACAATCATTAAAACATAATTATCTTGCTAAGTCGTGGCACTTAGACGCTTCCGTAGTATAAGTATTGCTACATATACGCGCATTTCTCAGTTTCAATTTGAAGTAAATCGGACTGACTCTGTGTCTCGCTGGCATCGTCAACATTGGGTATGTGTTGTTCATATTTACATTTTCTTAGTTGCCTTGAATAATTTAAGTATAAAATTTAAAATGTATATGTATCCTATTAACATTACAGTCACGCGGTAGCTGTTACCAGCAAGTTTTAAAAATAAACGGCTGATAAAGTTTTATTAAATTATTTACTGTCATTAATCAAGGATAACATAATTTCAAACATCTACTTTTCGTTTTATTCGTTTTATGGAGTACTTCGTAACCCGATGACTTTCCAAGCTTAGAGCTGCTTGGCTACATTCATAAAAAGAAAGAAAATCCACCAAAAAACGTTGACAACGTAAAGAAAGCAGCAAGTTTAAAAAGCCCCCACCTCGGCTCACTTTTTGAAACTTGGTCCCATTTTAAATATCAACAGCAAATTGGTGTTTTTAACGTTTAAACAATAGCATCATTGCCATTAACATGCCTACTTGTTTAATTCAATCATTGATCATAAACTTAATAATTATTATAAAACAAAACATATATAGGATATTGGCCAAGAACAACATAATAACCTTTCTGATCGTTCCAGAATGCTAACAACTTTTAAAATATCGCATCGGCACATTAAAGATACATAACACTTGATAATTATGACAAAGTTTAAATCAGTATCTTTTACAAATGGGACCAAGTTTCAAAAAGTGAGCCGAGGTGGGGACTTTTTAAACTTGCTGCTTTCTTTACGTTGTCAACGTTTTTTTGGTGGATACTTATACTTACATGCATATGTATAGCGATTACCATTATAAAGTAATATTGATAATGGACATGGCAGCCTTAATACATTCTGATGTGTAATCGATCAGCAAAAGCATTCAATTTATTTAAATGAAGCGCCTAAAGTCAGGTGGGTGGTAAAGATGATTGCATCGACAGCAAAAGCCTCCCTTGTAGACTTCAGACCCACACACGCACACATTTGGGATACATGAGAACAATGGTACCACTTTACACATGACTGCCCTTACACATGACTGTATTGTGGTCACTTATTGATACTCGCCTGTTGTGTAGAGCGTTAATATGATGCCGGATCAGTGACCAATTTAATGGCGGAACCGCTTTATTCGAAACAATGGTACCGCTTTTATGAATAGCCTGTCGCAATCTCTAATCGGCATCAAACGAACAAAGCATTACATAATCTATTGCTACTCTATGACTATTGAAAGCTCTTTGGTCTGAACCATATCTGAATGGTGACACAACGCAGCTAGACAATAGATCTTCTTCTGGCTGACAAATAACGCGGTCTAAGATATTGCTAGACTTATGTGTTGCAGAAGTACCAAACTGCTGTAAGTCATGCTTAGCAAGAGATGTGAGATATTGAGAAACATCAGATTTCCACGGCTTATTTACGTGCACATTCAGATCACCAAGAAGAAGGGGTCACAGTCTATGATTTATTAAACATTTTCATTTTATGATATTATTATTTTTATAAAAAATTTTTGGCCCTTATTTCCAAAAATTGAGCAAATATTAAAATTGGACTTTTATTGCCGGTTAGGACTAACTAAAGGATTAGGATTTAGCTATGTTTCATTTGGCAAAACAGGATAATATTTTTTTTATTCCAAAAAATTAGTTATGTATTTTTCTGCGCCTTTGTTGTGAGAGTTGCATTGGCTGCCTGTCCAACAGAGAATCAATTTCAAGATCTTGGTGCATGTGTACAATTGTCTTCACGGTTCATCGCCAAACTATTTGCAGGACTTTCTTCACATGTACAGTTGTAACCGTGGTGGGCTTAGGTCCATGCAAGATGTCAAACGTCTTGCAATCCCCAAAACAAAAAGGGATAAATCTTTTTCTGTTCAAAGACCTAGGTTATGGAACAATTTGCCTACCAATTTGCGTGAGGCTCCTAATGTGCAATATTTTAAAAACCAACAATATTAGATCTTTGATATGTTTTGTTTAGGTTTTTTACCTAATATGTATTTTCATAGACATGTTTGCAGGTATTCACTCCCGTTGTGTACAAATTGTACTTTTTAAACATTGCATTTTTGATAATAATATGTATTTTATAATGATATATATGTCCCTATTTGGGTTCAAATGTATTTTTAATTATTCTAATTGTGCTTCAGATTGCTGCGCATATCTGTTTTGTTCAAATTTATTTACGATGTCATGCTGTGTATTTTTGTGTATTTTTATTTTCTTTGTACAGCGCATTGGTCCATGGGAAATGCGCTTGATAAGTTCTTTGAAATAATAATAATAAATAATAACACCATGGCTGTCGAAAGATAAAAAAAATGGATGTTTGGAACAAAAAAGGAATCACAACGTTTTTCTGTGACCCATAGTTTTTGACCTATGACAATAATTCATAAGTAGGGATGAAAAGAACGTTTTTAGTCATTTTGTCCCATAGAAACCAATGGTTAAGGGAAACATTAGGCGACTTTTCGATTATCGACAGAAATAAATCGTCACGATATGTCTACTTACCTGTTATTATGACCGTTTTACCAGTTAGTTTGACTCTACTTTCACACCATCTACGCCATTGATATTGTCGGGAATAAATGAAAGCAACAATCAATACGGAGGGCCAAAATACCAAAAATAACCCAAAGTCAAGTAAAAGTGAGGCTGTAGAGATCATTATGTAATGTTCCAATACGTAGAGAAGTAGTAGTCCAATCAGCTTCCTTTCAAAACCACCACATGAGCATTAAAAGTACGAAGCCGTCATCCAGCTTGTGTATCACTTCCGAACCTTCACCGCACGCACGAATGGGTCACCACCATACCAACTCAGTGATCTAAGGCAGAATACTTTTGGCAAAAACCAGAATACATATAAACAACGGCCGAAAAGGTCATAAAGTGTCAGAGATTCATAGAAAATATCTAGAGTATGAAGGTTGCAAATAATTAAAGGCTTATTCGGTAGCTTTCAGTGGTCCCAGTGACAGTGTAACAAGAACTGTCATTAAAAAGACAGGATAGAAGTAATAAAAGCAATTACAAAATAGCTAGATTTGTGATATTTTTACAAATAAGTACGATTGGTAGCATTTTTTCCTATATGCCCCCTATGACTCCCACGTAGTAGAAAGCCGTTTCGGTTCTCATTTCGGTTTGTTACATGATCGTGTGACCGCAGGAAATCAGGTTTGAAGCTACCTTGATCAAAGTATGCAAAATAATTTTTTAGATTTCACAGTGCAGTATTCACGAGCAGAGAAGTCAAACAAGCCAATTTGAAAGCGTAATTTAGTTTCCGTATTTCCCTGTGAACGGACGTGTTTTTTTTCTGTAAATATTTTGTGATTTGGTAAAATTCCAAAAAAATTCCAGGACATTTTTTCCCCAATTTGTTCAAAATCTGGGTCGGTCGGGCCCGTAGAACAGGCTTTTTTGTCGTCTATGGTTGAGTCTGGATAAATGGCACTGCTAATCAAAGTATTGCAGAGTTCGGGGAAAACTTATATATAGAATACATAATATACATTGAAAATAATATTGAAAATACAGATCAAACGAAAATAAAAAGTAGAGGAAAGAAAGCAGAAACAAACTAGATATGTTGCAGCCTTATAAGGCCACGAAGTCCAGCCGTGACCTTTAAATGTAAGGTTCCATCTTATACGTTTAAGAATGAAGCGATATTCTCAAAAATGACGAGTCACAGAGTAAGAAATCACAAACAACTAATCATCTTACGCGTAACAAACTTCGACCAATAATATGTAAAGACGTTTTGAGATTTGTAACTGCCACGACTACTTTTACGTGTAAGATTTGGATTTTAGTGATGGACGATATGCGGTATTATTGTCAGCGTACCGAGATTAAGGAGAGCTGGACACCAACATCGTAAACAAGTCATTTGTCCTATAATATCCTGTATTGTATGCCAAAATTCTGTCAAGAATTGTTCCGACTGTTGGTCCAGGGATGCAAATTGTGCGGGAGCGGGGAGCACCGCTCCTAGGAAATGAGAGTCAAAATTGAGGAAATAATGCCATGGGAAGAAAAAAAAAGAGGAAAAAGGAGGGAGAGAGAAGAAAAGAGGAGAGGAAGGGGAAAGAGGAAATTAGAGGAGTGAGGAAAAGATAACACTCAGGCCGGGGAGGGCTGTGAGGCAGTGAAGCTACTGAATGGAAGAGAGGAAATCTTTAAAGACACTGGACTGACTGGTTGTGCAAAATTTAGAGGAATTCACATTATTGTTCAAGAAATAAGAGCAAAAAAGAGTAAGGTGTTGGTGTTAATAGAATATATGGAAATGGGATATGAGGAAATTTACAATTCATAGGAGGTATTCAATGCAATTTAACAGGAAAAAAAAGAAGTTGGATGAAGGCAGGTGGAAACAGAGAACATATCGGAGGAAATTTATAGAGAGGCAGCAATGAGGATTTTAAATGGGAACAAAAGTCATGAAGGAATTCAGTGTATCAATACTAATGCCACTGAGAAGAGGACAAACTGGAAAATATTGAGGAAATTTAAAAAGAAGAATATCATATAGAACTGAACAAGTTGTGCTCCCTCTGACAAAAAGTGAAAGAGGAAATGGGGGGTAAAGGAAAATAAATGGGCAAAGGAGCCTCTGTCCCACAACAATTACCCCAAACTAGTGTAAAATAGCAAATTTTTGCGCGCTACGCGCGCACATTGTCCTCGTAAAGCCAAGCTCGAAGACTTCGAACATAGTTGCTCTAAAAACACGCTATATGTTAACATTCTCATCGTTTGAATGAATGAAGTGCAGAATAAGCTATTTTATGCATGGTATGATTGAGGAAATCTTCAGCCTAAAAACCTTGCTCCTGAGGAAGAAATCACAATTTGCACCCCTGTGTTGGTCCGTCATGGTCATAGCCCGAGTTTTCTCACTTTTTGGCTACTTTTCTCAGTTATCTGGGGACAATTTGTACTCAATATCAATTAACTTCAAGAGGTGAATGAAAAATGATCACGTTTGCGAAACCGTGCCGAATGAAATCATTCGGCACGCGTCGTATGTACCGGTCAAATTGGAATACCGTCCATCCCCAATAGGCAATTCTTACGCGTATAAGAAATGCTATGGCGAGAGTTCATTGATCGAAGATGAATACGCGTAAGATGATAGGTTGCTGGGGTTTAAATATGGGTTATGATTCGTCAATTTAAGCATCCCTCTAGATTCTAAGACGTATAAGATGCGATCTTACACGTGTAAGATGCCATCTTACACGTGTAAGGTTACACGTATAATCTTACACGTTTTATTTGTTCCACTTGGCCAATCATATCTGTCTTTACCTGTGTAAAAGCTGATTTGGCTCAATGCTCGTCACATTGAAAAAGTAAGGTGAGATTTGTTGAAATCTACAAAATGTCTTTTTGTTCCTACTACGAAAAGAAAGAAAGAAAGAAACTTCCAGATCTGCAAAATTGTTTCTTTATTTTCAGATATAATTTTAAGACATGCATTGTTATATTCTAACTTGAAAGACAGTGATTGTATTTATTCAGGAATATGAGCATGTTTTGTCATGAACTATAAATAGTAAATTTATCAGTAGTGTTACAAGTGTTTAAAAGAAAATAAAAGCGTCAAAATGGTTTCTTTGTTTTTCTTTCATTTTCCTTGGTACAAGCTTGATATTCTCGATAATTGTAAAAGTGGCCCAACTCGTTTTCTAGACCCTTTAGAAATTGAACCCAAACTAAATAAAATCATGAAAAGTTCCTCTGGTAGCCTAGACATTACCTATAGGAATTAGGAAATATTGCGCTGCTTAGTAAAATCAAAAGCAGGGCCGTTAAATAATTGAATAATCGTCTCCTGTAACCAAAATAAGGATGTAGAAAAAGCATTTAGTCACAAGAAGCCGGTTATAGAATGCTAAATGCCATATGCAAAATCGTCGATTGAGTGTGTACAACCTCATTTGTTGAACCTCTGGAATTTGGCAAATTTACCGTCCTTTTGAAACGAAGTTATCTAAAATAAGTATAACCTTGGGTCTCTTTTGAGACCCAACGGTTTTTTGAGCACCGTCAGATACTTTAACTTCTTTAAGATACTGGACCAAATTCTGTGCTTATTTCCCAAATCACTGAAATGTAAATGACATAACGATGCCTCTAATAAACCAAATAACAGTATAATATTTGCTCCAAGTTTATTGGTAAATAAATTTGCTATGATGCAATGTTCACAGTTAAGCTTGGTTATTCTTAATTGTGCTTTAAATTTGAATATGTCTCTTAAGTGTGGTGATGCAATTTATGTCGCGGATACTCCGGTGACGTCACAACTGATGTCCCATAACTTCTTTGCCAGACCTTCATCCTTCGCTTGATCAGACTCATTTTCTAGATGACAATTTGCGAAGTAACCTCCGGAATACTTAGTTATAGACTCTTCCACTGCACAATATATAGATGTTTGAGCTCCCACCTCCTCACTCATTAATACAAGCCTGGAAAGCAATATATTATCATTATGTCAGAATTATATATAAACTCAAACATTCAACTGGTTGGTCACCATCACAACTTAGCTGGCTCGGTTCTTTCGGGAACTACAAACAAATGTAACGTATTATAGGTTTTCAGCGGGCAAGTGCCAAATTGAATTTAAGCCGAAGCAAATATTTTGACCTAAAATGTTTTGGGAAAAAATGTATATCTTCAATACGAAAGTACAAATTTTTGTATGATGGACGGCTTTTCCTCCCAGCTACATATACTTTAAGTACATATCATTAGATTGATAAAGTTCGATGACTACTTCGAGGATTATTAAAATATAAAAAATATCAATAATATATATTTTTAATAATTTCTCAATTGTGTTTATCATCAATACTCTTACCAAAGCAGTGGACTGAGTAAGTTATAAAGCACACTTAGATAGTTTCTCGTATGTGATCCAGATTCCCATATACGGGTGTAAACGCTACCAGGAGTGACTGAGAAACTTGTAATGTTTGTGTCCCACAGCCGACGTGCCAATTCTCTTGTAAACAAAATATTGGCTAATTTACTACATGCATAACCTCTCAGATTCGGATACACTGTTCTGCCCTGTGAAAAAACAAAATGATACAAGGATGAAAATACTTCCGTAATGCATAGCCGTGATTACTCACTGAAAATAACTGGCGCTTTTTTAACCCTTTCACGCACCGTGTCCTCATATGAGGACGGATATAAAATACACCATGAAAAATGTAATATTACCCCCTCATCAATATGCAATGTAACAATACAATGTCAAGAGAGGGCAGCATGCACTGTGAGCTTTTATAAATTTATACAGGTTCTGTTGACCCCCAAGCAAATTTCTAAAATTGGGATACCACATGCATATGTTAAATTTATGATCACTGGATTCAACCTAATTTCTAACCTGTTTTAGGGCGTACTTATGTGACTAAAATTTTTTTAGTATTTATAGATGTTATAGAACATAATGGCAATAACTATATTGTGACAAATACTTTAGAATATTTGAAAATAGTGAAAAAATATGTGCCCTCAAATGAGGACACTGCGCTATTGAGGCGTCTTACTATAGCGCCCTCCCGTCCTCACAAGAGGACACTGTGCATTTAAGGATGTAACATTTACAATAGCGGTATATGACAGTACATACATATAGAATGAAGTAGGCCTACTACAGATTGGATGTTATAATGATTGTATTTCAACTTGAGTTGTTGAACTCTAATTAGGCTAATTCAACATCTAGTTGAATTCGAATTCTAATTTACAAGTTGTAATTCATGAAATCTAATTCAAAAGTTGTTTATGAACTATAATTCATTTGTATGCATGTACATGGTTGCAGACATGTCACTTGTTTCTGTTTTTGCCTGAATTCCTTACTTTGGAAAGTCCAATAATCTCTCCACATCATTTTTAGCCCATGTTTTTAACATTTTACCCCAATTTACAACAACAAAAAGACAATTACTTAACTCTGGTGATTTCTATGTAGATGTAACATGTAAATATTGACGTCCTAGTTGCGCAGTGTCCTCATATGAGGATATGTGTATAATTAATTAATGGAACGTCCCAAAAAAAATTGACACTGGGTATGTCCTTGTAATCCCTTTAGATGTAAGATAACACAATATAAATTTTTTTGGGAATGTAAAACTTAATTGGTGCATGAAAGTTAAACACACTTATAAGATGATGAAACTAACAGTAGTGGGGTACCTTTTCATCTTTCTTTGGAGTCATATGGAAATTCTTCGCATATACGTGTGCTCCTGACGAAATATTAACCACTCGACTTTTTTCTCCGGCTTTCAAAACGTCTAATAACAATACAGTGAGTAGAAAGTGACCAAAATGGTTGGTTGCGAAAATGATGTCGTGGCCTTCTGGTGTTTTTTCTTCAGGGCGTCCTAAACCGATGCCTATACGTGTATAAATAGATAAAAACAAAGACATGTGGTCATATGGTAAACATATTGTGTGTTTAGAGTATACTCGCTTTTGGTGCTTGAGGTCTTATGTTCAATTCCTAGCTGTGGTAATTTGCCGGGTATTGGCATAGAAACAAAATCTAAATTTAATTGGCTGTAGATTATATTCAGACTTCCGCTCTCCATCATGCTTTACTGATTCTAACGCGATTTGATCTAGTTCCAAGCTCTATCCTCATATCCATCGTCGGTTATCAGTGGCCTGGATTGAGGATAGACTTCTCGATCAAGTACCAGTGGAATAGACACAATCAACTTTCTTTTGATCTGAAATCATGTAGCGAATTAGATACTTGTACAAATGGTGCACATCAATTTATAAGCAATATTAATAATGTTTTACCATTGTTCATCACCGCCTAACAAGATTTCAATCCCTTGAAATCAGCACCGCCGGTAGAGAGAGAGGGGGGGGGAGGGCTTTGGATTTCGGGCTGGCTTCAATTTCTCAAAATTAATAAACATGATTTCAAATTGGGGGAAAAAGATAGAAAATCATGATTTTAAATGTATACATGAAATTATCTGGGATGTGAACAAGTATTTTCAGCTATGGGTTGAAATAGATTACTACTAGGGCCAGTCAAATGAAAAGTTTCAGGCCACCATACATGTAGAGAGCTATTCCAACCCTAAGTCACTCTCTTTGCCAGACCCGCAGCTTCCCAGCAAACACAAAAACGTTTTACAAACGTTTTAAATAAGTTATATTTTGGCTTTTGGTTTTAGTAAAAATGTTTTAATAACATTAAAATGTCGGGTTGTATAAAGGTCATGATAACGTTTTAAAACGTTTTGTATGAAAACACACTACAACAATATTTTTAAATGTTTTCAAAAATGTTATTGTAAACTATTTTTAAAAACATTTTTACCAAATATTTTGTCAATACTTAAATAACATTTTGTTAAAATATTTAAACCCAGCAAACACAGAAATGTTCTTAAAATGTTTTTTTCAAACCTTTTAATAACATTTAAATGTCGGGTTATATAAAGGTCATGAAAACGTTTTTAAAACGTTATTGCAAACATTTTGGGCAAACATTTTTCGCAAAATATTTTTTCAACCCCAAAATAACATTCTGTTTAGAATGTTTTGTATCAAGTTTGCAAGAATGTTTTTGGAATGTTATTAAAACGATTTTATACCCTTTATATAACCCGACATTTAAACGTTTTCTGTAAAACATTTTGTTTGCTGAGCAGTAGATTATCAAAAAATGTTTTTTAAGGTTATGGAAACGTTTTATACTCTTAATATACCCTTTATATAACCCGACATTTAAACGTTTTCTGACAACCTTTTATCACCTTTTGCGAATGATGTCGAAAACGTTTTGTGTTTGCTGGGTTGTTACTAATTCACTGTGATTCTGAATTTATGTGATTATTATAAGTTTTCTTGTTGTTGAATTGCAGCTGGCTGATCACTTTTGCAACAGTACTGGTGTGTTACAACAGAGTGCTCCACCAGCCAAGTTTCCAGGATTTGATAAACAAACTCAAGGTAATTATTAATAATAAATTCATGCAATAAGATCATAAGATTAATACCTGCATGCACGACCTGAAAAAATGTTTTTTTTTCCGGCAAGCTAGTTACACTTTCCCGCGAAAAAAATGGCCGTCAATGCCCATAAAACTCTTGAAAAAAGGTTTGTATCAAAAGCGTGATGTGTCAATCAAGTGAAATTATTGCTTAGCTACCCACCCACCCTTACGGTAACTTCGGTAAAGGTAAGACCCACCCACCCATCAATCATAAATGCGCATGTTAATATGAAAACTACATGTGCGATGTCATGCCAACATATTGGATGGAGGGGTATGCCTGGAAGTGGAAGACATGTAACCCCACACGTTTTTGGGAAAATGATCCATGTTTTGTTCTTTTTTGCCACCTTTTGACAATTCAGGCCAAATGTCCCCTCTCACGTTTCATGAAGGATTGACGCCGCTGCTGCTGGCCAAGTTGAGCAAAGGCTTCTGAGATAAGAATGATATCATTTGGAACGAGATTGCAACAAACAATCACTACTGCCTACCCGCATTATTGATCAAGACATCAAGCCGTCCATATTCCTGAATAAAACTCTTGGCAAATGCTCGTACAGATGACATACTAGAGAGATCCAGATGCCTATAGAATACATTGGACTTCCCAGATAGGCGTCTGATGTCATTCACAGCCACTTCTGCTTTCTGAGGGTTACGACATGCAATGATAACACGAGCTCCACGACGAGCTAAATCAATTGCAGCTTGTTTACCTAAGCCAGCGTTACCACCTGTAAGTCAATTAAATAATAATTATGAGACAGTTACTGGGTATAATAAGGCCAGTTGCTTTGATGTGTTTACAAGTAGTAGGTATAGTACTGGGTCCAAGTAGGGACTTGCAAAGGCTTTAATATAACAGCATCTGTGATTGGTCAGTGAAGGAGGCTGGTTTTATATTGTGACCATTTCGACTAGTTTAATGTACTACTGAACTGTTTATAGCATTTTCCCAAAACTGTCGAAATCTTGTGGGGCAAATAGCCAAAACTTGTATTATACAGAGATTCAATACCAGCTAGCATCCTGCTGCAAATAAAGCAGCACATGGCGAGATATCCCCTCTCATAGTTCTTCTAACAGACACAGCTGTACATATAAATTGACAGTGTTTTTGTCCATTCGGTAGCCCAAATGCAGCAGAGGGACCAACCCATGAAATTTTCGCAGCGTTGAGCAGATGTTCAGAAGAGTCTAGAGAATCTTTTCTGCCATGTTGTCAATTTTGTAACCCGCGCGTTATATTCCGTTTCCATGGCAACGGTCACTCTATTTAAGGAGTTTGGTCAGTTTTTACCCAAAAATGTCACATTTTAACTAGCTATTTTCTTTCAAACTAAATGGAGTAGAAACTTGATACATGTACATTGGTATTTCAAATCTATGTACAAAATCATCACTTAATTCAGAATATTTGATTTATGAAGGAAAATGTCATTTTTTGGGGTGGGTTTTGTGTAGTTTTGACCAACAAAAGTAATTTTTACATGGGAATTTTTTCGAAAAATGATTTAGGCGTCATGGAATGAGTATCAATTTATTACGATGGATGTTTGGATCAAAAAAGTGAATCACAACATTTTTTTGTGACCCATAGTTTTTTACCCATGACCTCTTGAAATTCCTAAGTAGGCATGAAATGCACGTTTTAGTGATTTTTGTCATTTTGGCCCAAAATGGACCCTTTTCTACCATTTTTAGCAATTTCTTGAATTACAAAAGTTTGAATTACACTTTATATTATTGATATACAGGTCTTCTTTAATTTTCAAGCTATTAAGAGAATTCAAATAGAATTCAACGGCCATTTACATCAATTTTTTTGTCAATTTTACTGGTAAATGTGTTCAATTTAAGAGGGGAATTTGCTTTAAAATGAGCATAAATGGCCGTTGGCATGGAAAATGACCAAAATCACTAAAAACGTGCATTACATGCTTAATTATGAAATTCAAGAGGTCATAGGTCATAAACCATAGGTCATAGAAAAATTTTGTGGGTAACCTTTTTGATCCAAACATCCATCTTAATAAATTGATTCACATTTCATGACGCTTACGTCGTTTTTCAAAAAATTCCAATTACTTTTTTTGGTCAAAACTTCACAAAAATCACCAAAAAATGGCATTTCACCCATAAATCAAATGCATTAAAATTGAGTGATGATTTTTTTCAAATATATTAAATAATTATGCGCCATGTATTCTACAAACCAAATATGAAGTTTCGAATCCATATCTAGTTAAATCATGACATTTTTAGGTACAACATGATAAAGATCCTTACCGTTGACATGGAAACGAAATAGAACGCGAGAGTTACACAATTGACAATATGACAGAAAAGATTCTACAGTCTTCTGAACAGTTGATATATGATTTGTCCATTTGAAACATCTGTCCTACGAAACCTATAAATAGAGCACTTTTGGTTGCATGGCCTCTATTCTGTTGGGCGACTTTAGTGAAGATTTTCTGTGTGACTTTTGACAATTTCCTGTCCCGTGGTTAAGAAAAAAATGCGTGACTTTTCAATATTGGCTCCCGCGAATTCCAGTAGTTTCCTGTCCCATAGAAACCAATGGTTAAGAGAAACATTGGGCGCCTTTTCGATTATCGGACGGTAATCAATCGCCACAAATTAGAGAGCTTGCGAAATGGCGTTACTTTAACTTTAACTTTAACGTCTAGAGGATTATAGAGGATTATGTATTCAAAACCTTGGTTTTGAATACATAATCCTCTATAATCCTCTAGACGTTAAAGTTAAAGTTAAAGTAACGCCATGGTTTTGAATACATAATCCTCTATAATCCTCTAGACGTTAAAGTTAAAGTTAAAGTAACGCCATTTCGCAAGCTCTCTATTATGTCTTGAGTCATGCAGCATTGAGTCTACTTACCTGTTATTATGACCGTTTTACCAGTTAGTTTGACTCTACTTTCACACGATCTACGCCATTGATATTGTCGAGAATAAATGAAAGCAACAAACAATACGGAGAGCCAAAATACCAAAAATCCAAGTAATAGTGAGCCTGTAGAGATCATTATGTAATGTTCCAATGTAGCTTAATTAATCCAAGAAATAGCAACCATGATCGGCTTCCTTTCTAAACCACCCCATAAACATGATGAGAGTACGAAGCATCATCCAGCTTGTGTATCCATGGTGTATCACGTCCGAAGCTTCACAACACGCACGAATGGGTCACCACCAACTCAGTGATCTAAGACAGAATAGAGTTTGCAAAAAAGCAGAATACATATCGAGGGTTGAGAACCAGAAAACCCTAACTAAATAAATGCTATTGAGAGAAAAACAGGTTTTAATATTTTTGCAAACTAAATCTATTTATAAATAACAATGTAAGTGTTTGGTTTAACTCAAATTTGGTCCTATAACTGAAAGTTGTATCCTATTTATTATAACAAATGTTAATTATGATAAAGAATATGGCAACGGTGCATGTACAATACATCATACATGTACTGTTGTGAATGAGGTTGACCGCGCCTGCGTAGCACACGCTTGACCTCGCATTTATTCGCTTGCATGGTACTCGACCAGTGGTGCATAAAAGGAATTCTGCACAAATCGGTGAGTTTCGGCTTTTGACATTGGGACGGCCTTACTCAAAAACGCATGTACATTAAAAGTACACGCATACGAGTTTTGAAATGGATTGGATTGTGTTGATATATAATTATATTCATTATATCTAACCTCAGACAGTACTTACACTCATTCGTGTTGCTCCAGTGTTGTCCCAACATATTGTGGAGCAGTTAGTTCATTTGGTAATAAGTATCCGTTAGGTAAAAGGGAGAAAAAAAATAAAAAGATTTTTCAACAGACACGAACAAAGCTATGTTTACAGCAGTATGACATAACCTTTTGTAACCCGCACATGAGTTTTGCCGGAAGTATGCCGGAACTACTTTTTTTACTGAAATGACCTTGAGTCGCAGTCGTTATTAACTAGAATTAAAAAACAACAACATTTAATTAAATTCCAGTTTATCTTGCGTCAATTTATTTTCTTCGTTTATTCAGTCATTCATTATTTCACATTTATCAGCTTTATTTATGATAATAATAATATCAATCATGAAAAATATATAAACAATAATAAATAATATTAACAATAATAAATAATCAATAATAAATACTATATACTACTTCGACTACTACTACTACTACTACTTCTACTACTACTACTACTACTACTACTACTACTACTACTACTACTACTACTACTACTACTACTACTACTACTACTACTAGGGAGCAATTTTAGGCAAGCCGAGGGGGGGGGTCAAGCGATTTTTGGCACACATTAATGGGGCGCCTTTTAAATAAAACGCTCTAAAAAGGCTTAGGAAACAGTACGGAAACGCTTAGTGCAAATTTTCCTGCTCGCTGCGCTCGCAACATGTATCTAAACCATTTAAGGTTTGTAAATTGGGATCCCACAATTTCGGCATACGCAAGGGGGGGCAAAGAATTTTTGACAGGCCGAGAGGGGGAGGGCAAGCGATATTTGGCGTGCCGAGAGGGGGGCAAGCGATTTTTGGCGAGCCGTTTGGAAATTTACCCCCGGCCTCATAATTATTGCACAGCCCCTAATTATATTAATAATAATAATAATAATAATAATAATAATAATAATAATAATAATAATAATAATAATAACACTAATAATAATAATCATAATGATATTAGAATACTAGAATCTGTGTTATTCATTTATAGATAAAACTAGTAAATTTAAGACACTATAGGGGTAATTTTTAAGTGCTCTGAGGCATTGTTGTATGTGAATAATAGTCAGTGATTAAATAAATAAAGATTATTCCTTAAGGGATCTGGAATGAGCGTTTTGAGCGTTTCGACAGTATTTTTGTGGGACATGAGAGCACATCAAACATATCGAATTGCATTCTGAATACGAAGAATGTCTTTCTGATATCAAATAATTTTCATTTTATGAAATTTACGATATAATACAAATTTCACATTTTTGAGATATAACAGTAGTCCTCGAAGTAAATTTTATAAATTTAATGATATATTCTTAAAGTGCATGTAGCTGGGAGGAAAAGCCGACGATCAATTGAAAATTTTGACCTTTCATATTGAAGATATGGAATTTTTTCCCCAAAAGACGTTTTTTAATTTGGTGTATTACAAATTTCTAAAAATCAAAATTATTTGATATCAGAAGGACATTCTTCGTATTCAGAATGCAATTCGATATGTCTGATGTGCTCTAATGTCCCACAATAAATACTGCCCAAACGTTCATACCCCTTCCCTTAAGTTGCCCAACATGACATACACTTCGCTTTCAAGTTTTTATGTTTATGAAAATTGCAAATATAATGTTGCTTGGTATACAAAAATTAACGTGGCCGTGACAAGGCTCGATCTCCGCATCTTCTAGCAGAGCTCTATGCAATGCGCCTCTGAGCACGACGGAAGGAAGTCATGTTGTCATTATAGTAATTGATCAATCTGTCTTTAAGCCTACTTATTTTGTTGTCCAACAAGCTTCATCAAGGGGCAAGTCGGGATAAATGGCACTCCTAATAAAAGTATTGCAAAGCTCGTGGAATAATGAATACTCTTGGTTGAATTCACTAAATAATACATTAACATTAAAGACAAAGATGAGAAAAGGAAATAAAGCATGGAAAAAATGAACAGACGTAAATTTAAATAAAATGCAGAATTTACCAAATCAAAGAAAAAAGACAAAAAAGACAACAAAAAACCAACAAAAAACCCAAAAAAACCCAAAAACAAAAAAAACCCAACAACAACAAGAAACAAGAATAAAGGAGAACAGATTATGACGAGTCTCGTTTGCGAAACTGTGCTTAAGTCTGGTATTCTACCAAAAGAGCTAATATTCATGAGATACGAAAATACCTTTGTATGGTAAGAATGTTATTTGCTTAACATCCAAAACATGTAAAGCCTTTTTTGGAGGGCGGACTTCATTCCCGGACTTCATTATTCGTTCTTGTCCGAGCAATCAGTATATATTCATCTCTGCTATAAAAGCATCACCTAATTTAATTGGGTTTGGACATTTTTCACAGTTTTGGAACAATTTTTGCTGAACCATGAAATGGTATCAGCCTATATTAGTGTGTAGTGTATGTTGCTTACTTGCGTACTTACTTACTTACCTTTTCATATCTCAAAATACCAAGAAGTTATGTACCCCGAGTGGTGTCAAATGAAAGAGAACAAAGTAAAGAATATAATGAAAATAATTTACTCCTCAGAACACATGGGTCAATATACATATTGTGGATCCTTTTCATATCTGGAAATACCAAGAAGGTATGACCCCTGAGTGGTATCAAATGAGAGAGAAAGAAGTAAAGAATGTATTAAAATTATTTTCCCCACCGAGGGTGACACTCCTCATAAGACCCGGGTCAATGTTAATATTGTGGGTCCTTTTCATATCTGGAAATGCCAAGAAGGTATGACCTCCTGAGTGGAATGTATTAAAATTATTTTCCCTACCGGGGGTGACTCTCCTCAATAGACCCGGGTCAATATTCCTATTTTGGGTCCTTTCCGTATCTCCCAAGAAGGTTTGAGCCCCCTCTCCCGGGTGACAGTGATATTCCACAATATACTGCCGAAGCATCATGGTTCAGCTATAGTTAAATATTTAGGAACCCACTGACTAAACAAGTTAAAAGTCTGATGACGTCTGTGATGTGCCCTGAGTAATTTAATTTGATTATTTATCTTTGTTTAGAGTTATGTCATAAGATGGGAAACCCCCTTGCACTTGCAAGAGTTGGTGTGTAAAGTTATTTTGGGATTTCACCAGGATTATTTATGTATTGTTTGGGGAACCCATACTTCTCTCTCTAGAAATCCCTGTATTGCATCATTGGGAAAATCCCTTAGATTGTGAAATGGACATCACTTTTAAAATTCCCCCAGGAAGTGAATGACAGAATGGCCTATTGATAGATGATGGGTTTTTTGGATGAGTATAAAAATGTCAGAGCTGGAGTTTGGGCTTTGCAGAATGTCATGAGAGGTTGTAAACCCTCTATCAATGTGTTGGTCTTCGTGCTTCAAAAAAGAAGTATATTTATACCAGATTTCATAGCCAATAATGTGCTATTTTAGTACAGCAACGAAGGAGATTTTGAGTACACGAATGTACTCTTCCTCATCAAAAGTTCTTCTGTCGAATTGCTGGAGCCTGGTTTATAAAACAACACATCTGTCAAATACAGTGGATACAGTGGTACAGTGCAGAAAGAAGCCTGTTTCCTGGAGAAAGAGTGATTGGTGAAAGAAGCACCATTTTTGGAGAAAACAGCGCAAGGAGATAAATGTTCGGGGAAAGCAACGCAAGGAGATAAATGTTTGGAGAAAACAGCGCAAGGAGTTAAGAGTTTGGAGAAAGCAGCACCATTTTTGTGTGAGGATTTTATACACAAGGATATATAAATGCAACTGTACAATGGACTTCGCTGATTTTTGCAGGACAAGTGAATAAGGATATATTCATCAGCATTCCAGAACATTGCAAGAACTTTATGATCACCTAGAAGAAGACTGCTGGTTAAGTACTGAGTAGTTAAAATTGTGATTGTGTGATTATTGTGTATGTGCATTTGTTGTCATATATTGTACCAATCAAATTTTGCTTTCGATTAAAGACTTAGATTTTGTTAGCTTAATCAAACAGTTTATTTGTGCATACGTGTGAATTTGGGTAAAAGGTGATTTTGGCCTTGAGTTAGTACGACCCGTAACAAAATTGGGGCCTTGTCAGGGAAATACACTGTAAAAAAAGAAAAGTTGACATTAATTTACTGAGTCTTAAAAGGGAAAGTACAGTATGGCAGAGTTTCTTAAAACTATAGATTGGGAGAAGTTTGATGAGTTGAAGAAGCCTGATTTATTTGCATTTGCCAAACATTATGACTTGAAAGTAAAGCAAGCTACAAGAAAGCAAGTAATCAAAAATGCCTTGATTGATGTTTTTGTCGGGGGGGACATTTTTGATGAGTCCATATTGGAAGAGAAACTTGAGGTAGAAAGTGAAATCGGTGGGGACTCGGCATTTAAATTGAAAGAGTTGGAAATTCGATTAGAACTGAGGAAAATGGAAATGGACCAAAAGAAACTAGAAATGGACCAAAAAGAAAAACTGGAAATGATCAAGTTAGAGAATGAAAATTAAAAAAACAAACAAGAAAGGCTAGAAATTGAAAAACAAAAACTAGGAATGGAAGACAAAGCACGATGAGAAAAGATGGCGCTTGAACACCAAAAATTGGAAATGGAAGAAAAGGAAAAACTAACAAAACTGCAAATTCAAACACATTTGAAAGAAAAAGAAATTGAGGAAAAGTACAACTTTGAATAAGAGAAGTTGGCAAAGCTAGGTGACAGATACTCATCAAGTTTCTCCTCTAAGTCAGGGTTTGATGTTACAAAGTATGTAAAGCCTAAATTCAAAGAAAAAGAAATTGACGAGTATTTCCAACATTTTGAAAAGGTACCTACAAATTTGAAATGGCCTAAAGAGCATTGGACCCTACTTTTACAAATGGAGACTTACTCAGCTCTACCAATAGAAAAGTGTAATGATTATGAAGAAGTCAAACAGGCAGTTCTTGATGCCTATGAACATGTGCCTGAAGCATACAGACTTAAAGACCCATTCAGTGATCCCAGCGCAAGTTAAAAAAAAAATTAAGTTGTTTATAAATTGCTTAAAAGTGAAGGATAAGTCATTCAAATTGTCATTTGGTATTTTTGAAATGACAAATTTGGCAAAAAACGAAGAAAACAGCAGTACTGACGAAGTTGAAGCCCGATTCAAATACATGTAGCTAATTTAGATACTGTCAGTATCTAAATTACAGATTCGTGTAAAATGTCTTATTTTATCTTTAAATACACTGCTTTCGGCCGAACCACACAGGCTATGTTAGCACATCTATGACAATGACAAAGGTACCAAAATCTGAATTTTTACGATCGTCCGGATGAGCAAATCACTGAATGGGCCTTTAAGGGAAGGGGTATGAACGTTTGGACAGTATTTATTGTGGGACATTAGAGCACATCAGACATATCGAATTGCATTCTGAATACGAAGAATGTCATTCTGATATCAAATAATTTTGATTTTTGAAATTCGCAATGTAATACACATTTTATGGCAAATCATTAAAATCGATATTTTTGATATTTAACAGTACTCGAAGTAAACTTTATAAATCTGATGATTTATACTTAACGTGTATGTAGGTGGGCTGAAAAGCCGACGATCAATGGAAATTTTTGACCTTTCGTATTGAAGATATGGATTTTTTTCCCAAAACACCAACAAAATTAGGTCTTTTGGGGGAAAAAATCCATATCTTCAATATGAATGGTCAAAATTTTCAATTGACCGTCGGCTTTTCCTCCCTGCTACATACACTTTAAGAATATATCATTAGATTTATATAATTTACTTCGAGGACTGTTATATATCAAAAATGTGAAAAATATCAAATTTTCATAATTTGTCATAAAATTCGTATTATATCGTGATTTTCAAAAAAAGAAAATTATTTGATATCAGAAAGATATGCTTCGTATTCAGAATGCAATTCGATACGTCTGAGGTGCTCCCATGTTCCATAAAAAATACTGTCGAAAAGCTCAAAACGCTCATTCCAGATCCCTTAAGTTCAGAGATTCCAAGAAAATAAGCAGATCAAACCCATGTAGAATTTGCTAGAGTAAAAGAACAAATGTTTGACAGGTGGCTTGGTTCAAAAGGAGTCAAAGATGATTTCGGCCAACTTAGGCAATTGGTTCTTATAGAAGAGTTCAAGAAATGTGTCCACGCTGACATTAAAACGCACTTGGATGAAAGCGCTAGCAAAATTAAAAACTGACTGCGGCGGCAACGATGACCAATGACAATAAATTAACACACAAGTTGAATGCAAGTAAATTTAGTCGTAACAGAAGTTATTCAAACAAGTTCAGCCATAATCAACCTAGAGCATATCAGGGTGGTACACAAGAAGGGGAACCTTAGTCTAATTCACAGCATAGTGCTGGTGGTAGAGGGACCTCAGGGAGTTCAGATAACAAACCAAAATTTGGAACTGAATTTAAGCCGAAAGTAACTTGCAACTATTGTAAGAGATCAGGACATACACTGTCCTAGTGCCATTTCATAAAGGCCAAACAAGACTCACGAAAGCAGCAATCATCTAACTAGTTATACTGTAGGATGTGCAGTGTCACTTGGGTCAAAGAAGCAAATAGTCAGTGAAATCCAGAAACAAGAATTCCCACAAAAGGGAGTAGTATCACTTGATGATAATAGTAGTCCACAGCCCATTAAGATTATGCATGTTGTACACGTTCTATGATTCTGGAAGGAACTTTGATGAGAATAGTTCGGCAGGTAATGCATTGATCCAGGGTATTGGGTTGGAAATAATTAGTGTACCTCTCCACAAATTAAAGACCCATTCAGTGATCCCAGCGCAAATGTAAAAAAATTAGAATTATTTATATATTGCTTAAAAGTGAAGGATAAGTCATTCAAATTATCATTTGGTATTTTTGAAATGACAAATTTGGCAAAAAATGAAGAAAACAGCTGTACTGACCAAGTTGAAGCCCCATTCAAATACATGTAGCTAATTTGGATACTGTCAGTATCTAAATTACAGATTCGTGTAAAATGTCTTATTTTGTCATAAATACACGGCTTTCGGCTGAACCACTCACAGGCTATCTTAGCACATCAATGACAATGACAAATGTGCGAAAATCTGAATTTTGATGATTTTTACGATCGTCCGGAAGAGCAAATCACTGAATGGGCCTTTAACTTGAGATCTGACTTGATTTCTGGATCTGTAACCATAGGAGTTAGACATGAATTGCCAAAGGAGTGTCCATGTTGCTAGGAAATAATTTGGCAGGGGGAAGGTTTTTCCTGACCCAATAGTTACAGATAAGCCCTGTTTGCATGATAATAGTGAGGAGAAGGAGATATTTCCTGCATGTGCAGTCACATGGGCAATGAGTAAGAAGGGCTCATTAGAAACAATTGAGGACAACCAAATTGATGACTTAAAATTTGGAAGACACATTTGTGTCAAAGTTGAATGAGAAAGAAGATAAACTTCCTTCTCCTGGGGATAAAAAGACCCCTAAAATGACACAGCCTCTGAGCATGAACAAATTGGGGGAAACCATAAAAGACCCATTAGGGACCGTTCACAAACACTTGTTAGGGAGGGGGCTGATGCAAAAAGGGAGAGGGCGCTTAAAAGTTTTGACCCTCCTAGGGGCCCTGAACAAATTTTCCAGAAGTCCCCCCTAACAAGTGTTTGTGCAAATATTCATTCAAAGACATATTCGTATCCTATTCCAAGAATCGATGATTGCATAGACAAAACTGGGAATGCAAAATTTGTTAGCAAATTTGATCTTTTGAAAGGGTACTGGCAGGTTCCACTCACAGACCGTGCCAAAGAGATTTCTGCTTTTTGTACACCATTTGGTCTTTACCAGTATAAAGTTATTCGGTTTGAAAAACGCGGCAGCAACATTTCAGAGAATGGTGAACCAAATTGTGGCAGACATAAGGGGATCATGATGCAGTCATGTCTACAGTAGAATTCACCACGACCTTTGCAGGACTTAAACCCCATTAAAAGCTATTAAACCAAGATAACACTCATTGAAAACAGCTCAACTATGTTAAATCAGATCTTCTCTGGTTAAATCCACACTACACATGTTTCTGTTTTACCTGTGCGGTATTACAATGAGCTGGTATTATAGTTTCAGTTGGGTAACCGATTATAAAGCAAACGCAAGGTAACAATACTCGTGGGCCTTTGTTTAAGCATTCTTGAAATTGAGAAACATAATGGTTGTAGACTTAAAGGGTACTACACCCCTGGCCAATTTTGTGCCTATTTTTGCATTTTATCGCATAATACGCTTGTCCAGTCGCGAGTATGTGGCGCAATATAGAGTTTTCATGTTGGTTTTAAATAAACAAATAATTTGGGGCTTTATAGTGCACGATGCCAGCCGATGGCCTCTTACAGATTCAATAGTTATGATATGTGACCTGCCTAGCCTCTATGACACGATATTTCCATCATTTATTTTCAAATTATAAATAGCTTAAAATTATCATTTAGGCCTAGTTGATTTTATTACCCAAGACTATAGATACAACCATACAGCGGTAACTAGTCAGCAAAGTCGTGATAGATGTCTATTTGCAAGGATAATCCTTCACAATTTGGGCTACATCTGGTGGTATCGGATGGCATTGCTGGTGAGGAAGGACTGAATGATGCCCCAGATGGAGTTAATTGTTAGGTTAGAGAAAAGGCTGAGAACATCAACTAGAATTTGTACTATTAATATTTGACCACTGCTGGTAATCGGGATCTTCTGACAAAATTATCTAATCATAATCTTATTGAGACTAATTTAGGCAATGATAGAAAATTGGGTGCATAGTCCAGTTGCAAAGTGTATTCTTTTCAAAAGTTGTGCAGGTTTTTTGATTAAAGCCATAATGTGTGATTTGCTCCACAGCGACGCCCTCAATTTTTGTTGAATAGCTACTTTTTGCATGATTGTTATGCCCAATGGTGTACTAAAATACCGTTGAAGGACTAAGCCTGAAGTGCTTTAATTACAGTAAAATTTAAGTTTTTATAATAAAACCGGATATCGCCGGTTTTATTCAGAGTTCGCCAATCGAGTCGTGGCTAAACACGTCATGTGTGTGTGTATTATTGAATCATTGAATCAGTGACGTATCTGTGTGCATATTCGTCTTACGTCTTGTTTGTTCGTCCTAGCTGTGTGAAGCTACACCGATATTCATGATGATAATACGATCGGCGAACTAATACACGCATTGTAGGCGCTGGAATGAAATAAGAATTTTCTTCGGTTTACGTCATTTGTTTGACTCGAAATTAAAAGGGGACAATGTGATCAGTGAAAAGTAACATTTAAATAGGAATCTATTCTTTATGCAAATCACACATTATGGCTTTAAGGCTTAGAACCAAGTTATAGCTTGGCTAAAAACCATGAATTACCAGGAAAACGTTGTAGCAAAATGCACCTTGCTCCAAAAAGAGTTACGGCCCCCTTAAGGACATACAGGGGTCAAGTTTCAAAATTTCATCTGGTATTCATCTGGTCAAAACGATTCAGAATAAGTATGATTCTCAACTTCTCAAGTTATAAGCAAACAGGTCAAAGATCGCGTTTAAAGACTCCATAGGGGTCAGAACATAGCGAATGCTCCGAATTTAACCTATATGGTCTCAAATTGTTCGTCTTGCAAAAGGAATTCAATTTAAGAATAGTTTGAACCATCTAGGACGTGTCGTTACATCGCCAAATAGGTCAATGCGGTTCAATGGATATTTTGGTCAAATGTTGTTTAAACCATACAAAAGTATTCCTCTGGTATTATGATTCAGAAAATGTATAGATTGGCCTATCTGCGACGTATAGTTTTCGAGTTATGTAAGCAAAAATGTCCAAGGTCATACGTTCTCACCTGGTTACATATGTAACAAGACATCCTAGATGGTGCAAACTATTCTTTATTTGAATTTGTATCAACAATCATAGAATTAGAGACCATTTTTATGAAAATCGGGCATTCCAAGTACTTGTTAATGTAAAATTATGAAACATGATCTTCATCTATGGCGTTGTCTTTTTTAAAGACAGTTCTTGTTAAGGTTTTGTGACCTTTGACCGTTTTGCTTATAAGTCGAGAATCGTGCATCTCATGACAGATCAAACCATACCTTTTCTGAATCGTTATGATTAGAGCAATACTTTGGCGTGATTTATACCAAGATCTGATCAATTTTGAAATTTGACCTCTGTATGACCTTAACTCTTTTCTGAGCAAGGTGCATTTTTGCCACCCAAGGTTTTCCTATTCTTTTAGGTCATATAATAATATTAAAACTGATTCTGGACCTTAATCACAAAAATTGCACGGAATTTTGCTTGCTTCTTGACTAATGAGGTTTGTTTCGGAAAAATTTTGACTGATTGATTTCCACATTCGTTTTAATTTTGAACAAAATATATTTTTACCACAGATTATTTAATTTTCAGATCAGAAACAAAAATATCGTTACTGACCACAGATATATAAGCCAATTATACAACTTTCAATTAAAAATTTTGGAGTTTGGTTTATTTTTACAACATCCTATACGGTATTACACAAATACATAAACACTATAAAGCATATTTAATTATGGCCATACAACAAAAGACAGGTACATAATTTATAGTACATTTATTTCGTATAAATAACAGGTTAACACACCATCCAACAAGTTCGTTATTATCTACATAAGCCCCATTCGTAAATCTTCAGATATTATTATCAGAACTATGTGTCCAAGATAAACTTAAAACTTAAAATGAAATTTGATATAACATTGAAATACATTTTTACATATAACATTAAAAATGGTTATGTGGATATTGTGTATATACATGTGTTCTTTTTCTCAAAGAATCGAAATTTGTAGATACATTTTTATTGTTACAACACGAGATGGTAGGTCCCTGTATAAATGCTGTACATTATGTTCACTTTATTCAAAGTTTCCACCATGGTGTGACCTTTAGTAATACCTTTCACTGCTGTGGTGGCGAGCAAGGAACAATCTGACACCTATCTGAATACCGTATTTAGCTGCACTAGTGATGTACATGTACTATGCCCATCAAATTGCACTAACCTTGTGCATAATGGGATGCCGATATGAAAATGTGTCTGTCATTAATATTTTTATTTGGAAAATGGAAGCGTAAGTTCCCCGCTGTCAATAGCATTTCTCGATATCTTCACGTCAAAATAAATGTCACATTTTTATCGGACAAATGGTAAGAGTTTCTCAATTCCTTCTTTCTTCTGGGATGTTCTTAAATATCTCTAAAGACCCTACTAATAGTTGTGAAGCTAAACACAAGTATACTGTCCGGTGTGATTTGTGAAACAAAAGAAACACTCTAAATGTTAAGGAAATACACTTTACAAATATTAACGAAGTTTTGGCGGTCCATAACGGTTGACGCCGATATATAAGTATTCTGTAACCATAGTAACGTCTAATCTGTACAATTCATAGAATAGAGTTCTTTTTTTAAATTACTACTCTGAAAGAGCAAAATGAAACAGAATTGAAGGCGAGTAAGGGTAATAAAGGTTGTAATGATTTCCTGCAATACAGCAACATTATAACTGTAACTTCTTGATGCGTGTACGTAAACCACTGTCATCAATTATTTTGTCATATTGTCGTTTTTAATCCTTGTAAAGTCTAATTATGGTCAACAACTCAACGTCATTTTAGGTATTTTTGTCTGCTTTTCATAATCGTTTGGTTATTGGTCAAACTCCAGTGCCACTGATAATGCGTTCGGCCGCGTGTTTGTAGGTGTACGTGGGTTTGTCGGGGTGAGTTCGTTTGCGTTCTGTCGCGTGTTTGTAGGTGTTTAAATATGCGGGGGTGCGCTTGGGTGTGGATACATTTGTTTGTGCGTATGTGTTTGCCGGACGTTGCTGCAACCGGGTACTGTCCCCGTCCCGGGTCCCCGTTCAGCCGAGATGTGCAATTGACTGCAAACATAATGCATTTGAGAGTGCGCCCTCTATTGAAATCCAACAAAAATTGTGTATAATTTATGTAAAACGAATGAAGTTCACGTCCTCGGTTTGGCACAGAAAATCATAAGAAAAAACACGTCCGCCTTTGGATAGTTACGCTCGTATAAGTACAGAATCCCCGTTTGCCATGTTTGTACGTGGGGTTGTGCATGGAGGAGGGGGTGCATGCGGGGGTGCATGTGCCAGTGGAAAGCTAAAAAACTGCAGCTGATCAATATTAGAATGCATGTCACTGTTGATGGTGGGTGTGAGGTGTGGTTGTGGTTGACTTGTTCGTTTATTGTTTCAGTACATCGGTAGGTATGTGAATGTATTTCGGTTGCATTGTGCTCGTATTTTGCAAATTGATTAAAAGTGAAATACCAAAAATTTAGTTTTTCCTCATTAGTTAAAATCAATTCAAAGTTTTTGTTGAAGTCAACACGTTTTTCACAGCAAGGACGTTTCACTTCCAATAGAATCATCCTTCCCAAGGGTAAGGTCACAGCTCACAAGATGACGTCACAACAACACGTCCAAACCGAAAGTCAGCTGCCATTTATATCCTGTTTAAGGATGGAAAATGTCTAAGTAGGATTTCGTCAAGAGCTTTAATTTAATGATCAATTTTGTCTTTTGTGAGTGAAAATATGTGAGACATTCAGGTCATCGTCTGGGCATTTGTATTGTCAGTGTCCTTATTTGTTGTCTTTATGTAGGTAGATTTTAAAGAAATAAACAGGTTAATGTCATTGTACCGTTTAAGTCATTGTCGTCATCGTAGGAACAGAACAAGCAAGGGATTCAGTCAATATTGCTTCTTCTAATCTATCGAAAGGAAAAGAAAGAACCTGTATCTACTCTTGTCTATACCTGCTACCACGAAATGAGCGTAAAGTCGCAAGTTGGTTGTTTCGAAACGCCCTGGCTACTGCGTTGATGTTCTTTGATTCACACGCACCTGTTCAAACCAGAACTATGTATGTATGTCCATTGTGAATGGCTCACAATGGGCCATTCACGAAGGACATATTACTGCCTTCTAATAGAGGTGCGCGGTAAACAAAGATCATCAATTCAGTCAGCCAGGAATGTTGTCTCGAAACTACCAATTTGCGACTTCATACTCATTCCGTTGTAGCAGGTCACACATTTGGTACCAGTCTGTGTGTTTGTGGGGGTGTCTGTATGTCTGTCTCTGTCTGTCTGTAAATATGTCTGTTTATTCTCGAGAGTAATCAGTTAGATGAAACATGATGCAGTCATGTCTACAGTAGAATTCATCTCGACCTTTGCAGGACTTAAACCCCATTAAAAGCTATTAAACCAAGATAACACTCATTGAAGCAGCTCAACTGATTAAATCCGATCTTCTCTGGTTGTGTACAAGTGTCTGTTTTCAATGTGCTACTTCGCAATAAAGCTGGTATTACAGCTTCAGTTGGGTAACCGATTATAAAGGAAACGAAAGGAAACAATGGTATGTGTACCATTGTTCACGAAATGAGACAAAGACCTGCTTTTTGTTAACCAGCATTCTTCAAAATGAGCAACATAATGATTGTTGACTTAACACGCTTTTGAAATAATTTCTTCATATTTTTGGTGTTATCTGTCGTTTACATATCCTTCCTAAAACACAAAAGTGCGACCCTCTCCAAACATCTAAATTAGCTAAAAATTTAGGACATGTTACAAAACTTTATTTTCTAGAACCTATTTAGAATAATTTAAATGTAGCTTTTACCGTTTTTTTGTGGCATCCTTCAGAAGTGAGCGGTCCGATACCAATATTTTCGGTCAAATCTCCATTCAATTAACACGGAGAGTTGGCTAGCTATGCCTTGCCCTCACTCATATTTTACAAAAGTGCGACCATTTCTGAACATCTAACCTAGCTGTAATTTTAGGTCATGTTAGAGAAATATATTTGCTAGAAGTTTTGGAGAATAAATAAAATATTGGCTGGTTATTTTTCACACAGTGATGTTAACTAGGCAAGTGTCCATTCTCCCAACATACATCATTTGTTGAGGTCACACGTCAATGGTGAGAGCACTGTGTATTGTGTATAGGAAAACGGACCGTAACTGCAGTATGACAATTCTCGCTATTCGCAATAAGGGCGCCGCCAGCGGTTTGCGATGTAATCGTGATGTATCATGGGAAAAGGTCGACATCCAAGTCCGCGCAATACGAATATTATCATGCTATTACATAGGAACACGTGACAATATTTTTTTAGTTAGTCAAAATAAAGGTGTTAAACGCGAATCGATACTCAATAATACTTAATAATGTGATTTGAAATGTGCACAATTAATTTTTCTCTATCGATTTGCGTGTAATACCGTTATATTGACAAACTAAAAATATTGTCACGTGTTCCTATGTAATAGCATGGTAATATTCGTATTGCGCGGACTTGATGTCGACCTTTTCCCATGATACATCACGATTTTTCCCATGATACATCGCAAACCGCTGGCGGCGCCCTTATTGCGAATAGCGAGAATTCATTATAACCCCTTCCCATACAAACAAAACAAATCAAGAAACATAACTTGTCGAATTGTTATGATATTTGAAAGACAAATCCTAATTGATGTGAGAACCCTTTTACCATTTTATGCGACTGGTCAAAAGTTTTACTCTTTAAAAGTGTGATATTAATATAGCTCCGTAATATAGACAACTCTTTTTGAAGTGGTGAAATTTCAATCTAAATGAAATGAGAAGGTCAAAAACAAGTCATTTGTATTCAACAAAGAGTTGTCTTTTTATGTCTCTTTGAAAGATGGTCCTTTTTATTCTTTTATATTCAAAGAGTAAGCCTAAAAAGGACTGTTATTATTTTACAGATTTTACAGCAAAATAACAACGTGGTTTTCCAATTCCTCAAAACATTTAAAACATATATATTAGCATTATTCTCAGCTCCGGCGATGTTTACTTCATTGTGCATACAGTTTTGGGAGACAAATATGAAGTACGCGCCATCAGTAATAATCAAGTGTTTTTATGACGAGAACATATTAAATATATGATATAAATAGATGCACAATAGCAGCAATAAACAAAATTGCATCTTGAAATTATAAGAAGCGATAACAGTGGCAGGAATTGATTTGATTTGACCCAAGAAAGCCTCTTTATGAAGCTTTTTTAACACCATAATGGGTTGGAAACAGTCGGGGGGGGGGGGGGTTATACCCTACTCTTCTCGAAACTGACTACGAGCTACATATAAAGCTATGGCTCTTCTGTACCCGGGACCAATGGCTTATCTTCTCTTATCGTTCATATGCCCAACTCTAAATTCACCATGGCGAGAACGAAAGTCTGTATTTAATCTTAATATTGTAAATTTGTTTTTTCAGGTCAATATACCAGCAAATATTTCCATCGCCGGTAATCGAACCTCATGCACCAGAAACGAGAACTCTAACCACTGAGTCACGCTCTCCCTATAATTTTTTTTTGGGGGGGGGGGATTATCATTATCGTCTTCCCCCTTGGCTCCATTATTCTATGTCACATAGTGCCTACATGTATAGGAAGCATGCAGTTCAATGCAATCAATGTTTTCAAATGGGCCTAACAAGTTTATAAAATGTTTCTGTAAATGGATGGAAAATACAGATTGGTTTATAAAATGTATTCTGTCCGCACAGGTTACACAAGGTGCATTACTTCAATCTTACTTCATTTATTATGTTTGACAGAAACAATAACAGGGTAAATTTATTTTCAAACATGGTTCAGTGTGTTGTATGTACTTAGACTATACTACGGTACAGTAACATGTGATGTTTAGCACACGGTTACAAATTCGGAACCAGCCGCATTAAAAAGGTATTCACGACACCACATTTAAAATAATTGCGTAATGGTTATCCCTAAAATATCTACATTGATCAGTAAGGCGCTACATTCTTTATACGTAATAGTCGTGTGTTTTACACAATAAGAAAAATTAATGGATACATTATACAGAATAACACATTTTTTACTTCACACACTTCTTTAACAGCTTAAGTTCCTTTACAATTTTGTAATATATTTTTAGCGGTTTGGTGTCAAAGTAATAGTGATTTTGTTATCGGTTTTTATGACGTTAAACAGATTCAATTCTAAAGTAAACAGCATTATAAACAGAACATACTTGGAAATACACCGTTAAGAATATAAATATCATATTGCAATTGGATTCCAATTTGGTGCGTCACAGATACGAGTTACATTATACACAGGTGCACTTTTTATTTTTTTGACTTCAAGGAAAATCATTAACAATATGTTCAAGTCCAGCAGTAATTCATACTATAAGATTAAATAAAAAAGTCTAGTCATGTAGAAACTATCAAATAAAAATGTTACATGTAAAAAGTGATTTTAACGATAATCATCAGATGACATGTTTCAAATTAGTGCAGCAATTCAGATGGAACGCGTAAAATGTTGTACTAATGGAGTTATTTTATTCTATTACTTTAAGGGATCTGGAATGAGCGTTTTGAAAGTATTTTTTGTGGAACATGAGAGCACATCAGACATATCGAATTGCATTCTGAATACGAATAATGTCTTTCTGATATCAAATAATTTTCATTTTTTGAAATTCACGATATAATTTCTGACAAATTGTTAAAATTTGATATTTTTCACATTTTTTTTATATAACAGTCCTCGAATTTTATAAATCTAATAATATATTCTTAAAGTGTATGTAGCTGGGAGGAAAAGCCGACGATCAATTGACAATTTTGACCTTTCATATTGAAGATATGGATTTTTTTCAAAAAAAGACAAAAAATTTTTTTTTGGAAAAAAAAAAAAAAAATCCATATCTTCAATACGAAAGGTCAAAATTTTCAATTGATCGTCGGCTTTTCATCCCACCTACATACACTTTAAGTATAAATCATCAGATTTATAAAGTTTACTTCGAGTACTGTTAAATATCAAAAATATAAATTTTAATCATTTGCCATAAAATGTGTATTACATTGCGAATTTCAAAAAATCAAAATTATTTGATATCAGAAGGACATTCTTCGTATTCAGAATGCAATTCGATATGTCTGATGTGCTCTAATGTCCCACAATAAATACTGTCCAAACGTTCATACCCCATCCTTACAAGGTTAAGAAGCAATGGCTCAGAATAGCCAACAGCGCCCCCACGTGCCAGTTATTGGGGCTGAAGACGTCCAGGAGAATTCTGGATAAACGCTTCCTCTTGGTAAGCAATCATAGTTTGTGCGAAATAAGAAAAAGTTAATCAAGGTTAAAAAGCAATTTGAAAGGAATTTTAAGTAGTTTTCTTTATGTGACCAGGTATATGAAGAGCTTTGTTGCAAAACCCCTTACATCCACTTTTGACTTTTTGAGAAAAACAGCTTTCTTTTAATTGTGCAAGTATTACTTGTTCGATTTGATTCAATTTGGGTTTGGATAAAGTGTTGATGAATAGAAACTAAAAGAATAGGTTTGGTACAATTTTCAAGCCTTCCTATTTATTTTATTATTCATTTTATATCGCACCTTTTGTGAATGTATTAAAGGGGTTTTGCAACAAAATAAATTTACCCCTTTTCTAGAAACCACCTTTGCAATCAAATTTGAACCCATTTGTTTGCACTACTTTATGTAACTTGACTAATGCTTTCAAAATCAAAAAGACAAATTGAAATATCTCATTTACTTTTTTAATTATGAATTTTTAATTAAATTCGGGAATTTTTTGGGTATTTCCGAAGCTACACCTTTTGTTAATTAAAATGATTTTTTCAAACATATGTGAACCAAAAACAGTTCCTTTTGGTTTTAATAGGTAAAGAACATTCCAGGCTACTATTATACATCAAAAAAATTATAACAAAACAATTCTATATTCATTTTAAGTTCAGATTTCCGGAAAAAGATTTCCAAACGGGAAATATACGATACCTCCGGAAGGGAAGGTAGTATGAAGGTCAAACAACCATCAAAATGCGCATTTTTACCCACACTATAATATCATGCCAATAACTCAATTTCAGCCAAAAGTGGATGTAAGGGGTTTTGAAACAAAGCTCTTCATATGATAACATAGAACTTTGACTAGTCTGAAGACGCAATACCGGTTAGAATAATAGGGGTTTTACTATTCGACACAATTTTAGAATCTGGTAAGCCACCCTGTCTAACACCTTCTGAAGACGAATAACATAAATGTTTACGGAATAAAGCACAGCTCGTGGGTGGCACACTTGAAAGCTTAGCTATTCATTTCCCATCTTCATGGCGTCCCTTTCTCTTTTGCTGCAACAAGTATAGTTATGGACTTATTACTAAAATGAAACTTATGTCTTTCCTCACTTTCTGCGAGTTGCTCTTAATCCAGGGTCAATAATCATTGAAGTTATGAGTATATGACAGGACCGTATATGTACAAGATCTCGTTGATGTTTCTAGAAATAATAATGCTTTAATGCCGTCGATAAGAAGTAGGTAATGCGGATCTTGCAAACAAGGATTCAAAAATATCAAAGATCAGGTACAGCTACAGGAGAATACAAGAACAAAGATATCACGAGTTTAATATTCCTATTCAACAGTTTATCCCACCGTTGGATACCAATATTAAATTCTTAAAACATTAAAGGGGGTCTCCGGCAATCCTAACATTATGCCTTATATGTTAGAAAAATAATTATCAAGCACAAATCACATGGTTTTATTAAAAACAAGCTCACATTGACCATTAAAACGAATAAAAACAGTCGGCTCTCAACACGCGATATTCAAAATTCCCGCGCCGAAATTGTGTAAGTGCAATGACGTAATGGTTATTTGTGCTCAATTGTCGCCAGCCTTCATTGTATTACTGGGACGTCATTGCATTCGACAATTTAGGCGCCCGGAAATTTTGAATATCGCGTGTTGAGAGACGGATGTTTTTATTCGTTTTTATGGTCACTATGAGTTTGTTTCAAATAAAACCACGTGATTCGTGCTTGATAATTGTTTTTCAAACATATAAGGCATAATGTTGTGATTGCCGGAGTCATCCTTTAAAACATTAACACGTTTGCCATTATAGTACTTTTTATTACAGAGCTGATTTTTAGTACAAAGCTGATTGAATGTTGTATTTGGAAGTATCAGTCTTATGCCCATAGCCACTGAAATACACGCTAAAAGCAAGAAAAGTATAACAAGACCTGATCGCTCTCTGAACAGGCACGACCCTTTTGGCGTTAGACTTATACCATGAATGCTTGTAGATTGTAAGATTTTGTTTGTTTTTCTCAGTAGTAGTGATAACAATAATGGTTACTGGGCTATTATGCAACATATTGTATATTCGTCCCAGATAGTGATAATCAAATCTAATAAGGGACGAAATCAAAACTCGACCGGCGGTTGACCGCCGGTTCCGCCCGGTTGCTATTGTTCTAAACAATGGTAACCGGACGGAACCGGACGAAACCGGCGGTCAACCGCCGGTCGAGCTTTGATTTCATCCCTAAACACGTTAACGTTACATTTGTGTGATAAATCAACATTTCTCATAAAAGACAGTTTCGTTTTGAATGACTATAATTTTTGGTACAAATAATTTTACAGAAGCACACACAAGCTATGTTTGGGGTATGTCTTTGTACATTACATCATCACTTACCGTCAGAACATAATTTTGATTTATCAATTAAAGAACAATGTCCTGTGGATATAATGTACTTGTACTTCCTTTGTCCTCAAGCTGAATTTGCGTACACTTTTTTTAATACCGTTATAAACTTCGTAAATACAAAAGTCATTTTTCCTTTGTAACATGCTTTATATAACTCATACAAAGATCCTTGTCATTTGATTGGCCAGTTACTATTGATTAATCACTTTTTAGCGTCACCTGCAAAAAGACTTGCACTCCTTGCGAGTGCAGTAATCAATTACACTCACGCACAACTACCATGGCAACACTGAAATATCGAGCACGGTGACCACCTCGACTAGCCAATAGGTGTGGGTGATGCTTCTAAATATAGTTCACATAATATTTTGTTTTCCTGGTAATTTTTAAAATTATGTGGAAGAAAAGGAAAGTATATACGAGTTATATAAAACAAATACTGAATGGAATGTTTTATTCGTTCAACATGTTCAATGGAAAGAATATTTTCATGAGGTGAAAAATTAAAAGTTCCATTGAACTCAGCAAAGCCCCGTTGAATTGAAGATTCCATATTTGAATTCATAAAATATTCTTACCTTTGTACTCATATTTAATATTTGTATAACATTTGCCCTGACGAATACCAGCATACTATAAACTGACGTGAAGCGCGGGTAGCGACCATGGCAAAACGAATTTACAAAGAAACAAAACAAAACAAAAACCCTATTTATCTTTTCGGTAAATCTCATAAGCCTTTGCGTTTGGACCCCTGATATCGTTACGCCGGTGCGCACATCGATACTGCGCACTGCGAACACCAGTGTAGCACTTCACCGTACTGAAATGCGCAGTATCCATGTTCGCTAACGATGTGCGAATTGGCGTGACGTGTGCATATAATAACATGGCCGTCCGCGTTCAGTTAAATACAAAAGGGCTGTTTATAATAGTTGCCTGGGGTTAGTCAAAACCGATATGTTTGTTCACGGTTTTGCTTGGCAATCTCGAGGTACAGGCTCATTTCTATTTAAGTAAATACGTACTATGTTGTCGATTACTTATTCAATTGTATGATGCTTAGTTAGTTCAGGTTAATTGAAGTTTTAGCCGTCGTATTGTCGTCCTAAGACTTCAAAATTCATTTCGACGAAATAACAATTATTTCATGATAAATGGTTACAACAATGTAGTTAAAAATAAGCGGTGGCGGAACGATTTTGAAAGTGGGATGCCCAATCAGTTGCGGATGTAGAAAATGAAAATAATAGCCGCAAAGTCTCCCGCAGTCCCTACACAGTATGGGAGAGTGAGTTGGCGCAACGGTAGTTCCCTCGCTTTGCACCACTGAGGTCCTGGGTTCAAGCCCCGGCCGAGCCCAAGGACTGTATGTGCATTTAGTTTATCCCGATTTCATGCTCGCTCTCGCAGGTTTTCTGGATTCCTCCTGCTTTCAAATGTTACAATCTAAGTGCAGATAGGTCCGCACTAGATTCGGATGCATCTGGCCCAGTTGATGCGATCTGAATGTGATTATTCACCATGGCAGCGAAATTACAGCGCTTTGAATCCTTCAAAACCTGGAAAAGGGCGCTATATATAAATCCAAAATGTGTTATTTATTATACCTACTATATATATATATATATATATATTACAGGTTCTTACTTTCTTTACTGGAACCTAAAGAGTGATAACGCCCTCTGTTGCAATTAAATTTAGTGTGTATATTAAATGTTATGAAGCTAAATTTGATACATACCATAGAATATGTAAAGTAGAAATTTGATAATTAAAATTCCTCTATGAGGTATGGGGAAGGTTGTGGAGATATCGGCTGTAATAATCAATACCGCTCAAAAACAATATGGCACTAGGTTGCCCCGCAGGGCTATTAAGAAATAATTAGTGCTCAAACGAAAATAATAGCGATCAAGCTTAATCTATAATATAATTATCTCCCGATACTTAGAGAGAGCCGTCACCCAATGCTTAAGGTTATGCATTCACCGTGCGTTCTTGACCTGCGGGGCAATTATATATTGGAACACCATTAGTTGAAAGTTCTCACTATGGGAATTTCCGACCTCATCCCTACAGGGCTTGCGGCCTTGATGTTTTTTAAGCCTTGTTTTTTTAAGCCAGTATCAACAAAAGTATCAAGGCTGCAAGTTTGATAGGGCTGAGGCCGGAAACTCTCATAGTGAGCCACTTGCAACTAATGGAGTTCAACTATAATTATGGCCCCCAGGGCAATAAAGCAAAACCATGCGTAACCTTAATTTATCATTGCGCAACAGAGGGCGTCAATGTGTAGGCAATTCAAGTATAGAAAATAACAACATGTATTGTGTAGGTACTGAGTTTAAGGCAAACAGTGCATATACTGTATGCCTACATATAAATGGGGTGATACACAGGGGTTGGAATGTATCATTTTACACCTTCTTTCAGGGTCTATAATGGAGAATTGCTTATTTATGTTCACTCAGATATGTGACACATAGCACATTATGCGTTTCATTAAAGTGGCCCAGGCTCCCGGTCGTAAAAGTGAGGGTTCCGCCACCGTTGGCTATAATCATCATGAAAACTGGCATGTAACCACCACGTGTGATTAGTCAAACAATGTTCATGAATATTCATATAATCACAAAAATATGTCGCAACATAAATGATAGTTTGGTTTTATTTTGTGCATGAAAGTCGAACGTTGATTCCACAATCATACAAATGGTCAGGCATCAATTCAAAGCAGTTAATAATTATTAATTTGGATTAATAATCATGTCATGTTGTATTCATCCTTAGAAGCAATCCAGAGATCTCGTCTTAAAATACCTTTCCCATTGCCACCTGTGATGCGTCTTTACCACAATTACAGAGTGATAACCACTCTTCGACCGCAACCAATCATCGCGACTAGCAATTTGTAGCCGCTACCAGCACTTTACCACTCACATCTGGAGATTCTTTGTATGAGAGTCTGATTCCTACAGCATTGATATCATTTTCCTTATTCCAGCCGTTGTGATAGCCATCAAGCTATCGACAATATTCACATTTATGAACAGAACCAATCGCAAAGCGAAACCTGGAGAACCGTTGTATTTGGCAATTTACTGTATAATACATTTTGATTAAATAATCAGATCTCAAATCTTCGGTCTGGAGGTTGGATGGATCAATAGATGAATGGATGGATGGATGAATAAATGGTCGCCTTTTCTGGCTAAAAATCCTTAATCATATTTCGTATTTTCTCAGGAGGGGTGATCTGGGTCTTTCCGCAATATTTGCATTCCCATAACGCCATCCATGACAACCACACAAACTACATAAATACAAAGAAAAAATCTGTCCATAACTTTGGCTACTCCTTGCCATTCATTTATTGTTTGCTCTTCATGGGCTTTTTCAGCATATCGCCCTGCTAGATAACGGATGTTATTGAGTATCTCAAGGTGAATTCGATCCTTCCATGTAATTGGTCCAGTGCGACTGTTGATTGGTGCATTGTTCTGGTGGCTATGATTATGTCCATGTCCATGACCAGGTCCTGTTGCTGACAGCTCCTCTTGTTTAAGCATGAATTCCATTTCCGCAGCTGTACCACTTGCTGTGGGCATCAACTCAATGTGATGACCTCGACTTGGTAAGCCTATATTATACGTTCCAGCTCCTCTCCGTTTCTTGTCTACATTGATACATAGAACTTGGGCGAGAACACCAAGGAAGATCTCTTTCATCCATTTTGGCATTGGATAACGGCGATGGTGAAGATTAAGCACCAGGACGGTCATAAAGGTAGAAAATGATACTAGGAAGATCGTGGTAATATAATATCGAGCTGAAAGAAACAAGTAGAACAAAGTCAATATATCAACATGATCAATCTGTAAGCGTGGCAATGGATTCTATTCGGGTTTTTTTCTTGCTCCTGTATTGATAATTTACAACTGATCTTCACGTGAACACGATCTTAATTTAAGAAGCACGGTACATGTATTGTTGAAGACCGTACAAAGCGGACGCCAAGTACAAAATTTCCTCGATTGGGAAGTCCTCATATTTACGTTATGTCGGAAATATTAAGTCTTCAAAATGTGTGACTGGAGGGGATGTATAATATTATGTAGGATGTTACGTTCCCGGGGCTTTCCGAGACTTTTCGCATTGACTCGGAACGCATTGTAATCCAGGGGAAGAATGTGGAATTTATTTGAATAGGTGTACCTCGGTCCTCGGAAGTAATTGCTTTCAAATCGTACAAACGGGCGTACACACCCCACATAAACACGTGTATTGTATAGGATCCGGACATATGGGAGGGCATTCAAGGTCTGTCCCAAGTTATTGGAGGGGCCATGTGGGGCCCTATGGTACTTGCCCATGATCTAACCTTGATTCAAGCCCATATCTACCCGAAACCCACATAACTATATACATGTATATAACTGAGGTACGTGTGCATATAATAAAGGCGTGTCAGACGGTGACTCTCCATAGATGGGGTGTACTAGCTAAGATACTAGCTAAGCGGCCTTGATCAATCTGGCTATCCATTGTTTAATATATCCCTTTGATTTTTATACCAAATAAAGAGATGCCGCTAGCTAAATATGAATATTTATTATTAGCTAGCCAATCACGCACCGAGATTATGACGTAGTTGTTTTTTTGCCTCATCGAACCACCAATGAAAACACTGTATATATCGTCAATGTGTATATTGGCTCATTTACATAATGAACTAGACAGGATGAGAAAGAATCTTGGCTTTGCCAAGCGGGCACAGGTTCGTAAACTGACAGTGGTTATGGTTATAAATGTTTATCATGATGCAGTCATGGTCCATGGCAAAGGCGATTCGACCTTTGTGGCATTAAACCCAGTTAACAGGAAATTAATCCAGTAAATCGATTCAGTAAAGCAAATAAGCTCATGCATTCGATCACTAACGGCAACAAGCTTCGGTCGATTACCCCAGCTGCAGCGTGTGTAAACTCTAATTTGCATAGAGGCTGTACGTGAAATTATTGATTGGCTCCGAACAAAGGATTTGAACCGGTGCACGTAATCATGGCGCAGTGCAGTCCATTCAATCAAATGTTGTCATCAACCTATTTGATCGCAGTGCATTGTTATGTGTGTGAGACGAACTGTCGCGGTTGATTGCAATCAAACAAACAATGTCTTATGTATTACTTTGTTCCGTGATGAAAATCGTGATGTTTTATTCAATCACTCTTGAAAAATGTATTTCCTTTGTAGGCCTATTACTTTGTTTTGTGATGAAAATCGTGATGTATTATTTCATCACGCTCTAAACAATAATTATAGTTACATGCATTTCAAGAAAAAAATCTTATTAAAACGGTAGGCCCTATGTTGTTTAGAAAAAATGTAGAAAGTGATGATGATGATGATGTCGATGATGATGATGATGATGATGATGATGATGATGTCTCCAAAAGTATCCCGGTTTGTTTTTCTTGCCCTAAATCGTGCGTATCTATTAATAAGGCACTTCAATAATCAATAATCAGTCACGTGACGGCCTCCACTAACTAGCTACTAACTTGGGTTTATGGGCGCTGATATTTCATGTTCACTGTCACTTATTTATCAGAAAAGTGCGACCATTTGTCAATCACCTACAGTACCCAATTTCGGCATACTATATCAGAAACTCATCATGATGATTGCCAGAGAATAGTTAAAATGTAGCTTGTACCGTTTTTTGTGGCATCCTTCAGAAGTGAGCGGTCCGATACCAATATTTTCGGTCAAATCTCCATTCAATTAACACGGGAGTTGGCTAGCTATGCCTTGCCCTCACTCATATTTTACAAAAGTGCGACTATTTCTGAACATCTAACCTAGCTGTAATTTTAGGTCATGTTAGAGAAATATATTTGCTAGAAGTTTGGAGAATACCTAACATATTGACTGGTTATTTCTCACACAGTGATGTTAACTAGCCAAGTGCCCATTCTTCCAACGTAGATCATTTGTAGGGGTCACGCGTCAATGGTGAGAGCACTGTGTATTGTGTATAGGAAAACGGACAGTAACTGCAGTATGTTGAATCTATACCATTCAACATC
This sequence comes from Amphiura filiformis, assembly GCF_039555335.1. NCBI lineage: Eukaryota > Metazoa > Echinodermata > Ophiuroidea > Amphilepidida > Amphiuridae > Amphiura > Amphiura filiformis. The sequence goes on along the minus strand of NC_092633.1, from coordinate 18,574,176 downwards.
TTACCAGTCTAGTCATAAATAACAAGCAGCAAACCTCAAGTACACGTTAACTTTATTACCATACAGAGTTAACAAAATCGGGTCAAGTTTAGTTCTTGCCTACAGGAACAAATTTATAAGATTCAAAAGAGTAGAACAGTAAACAGACTACTTAAATATAGACAATATCTTTTCTTCTTCCTGATAATATGATAATTGATAAAGAACAAATTATGAAGAAGCATCACAGGAATAAACTCGGCTCTGTTGAGACTATTACTTTTACAGCACAAATTTGTAAACTGACACCTACCTAGAATTGGAATATCATCACTCGTGGCTGGCATATTTTCCGCTACAACCAACATGAACACCGTGAGCGACAAGAGCACCGTAATACCTAGCGAGACTTTCTCTCCAGAATTACATGGTAATATAAACTCTACCATTGACATGGCGGATATTAGCGCACATGGGATTACCAAATTTACCACATAGAAAAGGGGCTTGCGTCTGATGCGTAGAGTAAATGTCAGGTCTGGGTATACCTTGCCAGGACAACATGAGAATTCGTTAGCTTTCCGTAGACCGACCATTCCTGTGTAAAATTGAAATAAGAGACAGATGAGTTAAATCATTTAACGGACTTTTTGACCTTCTGTTTGGTTCGCGTGAGCACATGAGCACATAACATAGAATAATTTAAAAACATTTCGGAAAACACGTGCTATAGGGGTGTTGATAAACACATTATTGGCTGCTCATAAAGGTGACCGTGCTTAACGCCCTCGGTGGCCTCCACACTAGCCTAAAGAAGCACTTTCTTTTTATCGACTTTCTGTATTTTGGTCTATAGACCGAAGCTTAGATGGCCAGTAAGCGTGAGGCTTAACAACTGGCCTAGTAAGCTGGAAGCTTACACTATGTCTATGTCAAGGCTAAAAGGGCCTGAATGCCTTGAATGAATAATTATCCAAAGGAAAGAATTTACTTGGCAACATTTGTCCTGGTCAAATAATCACGCCTAAACCTGCCAGGTTCGATACATCCTGGCTGACTGAGTTGATGTCCTTTGTCCTTTGCCGCGCACCTGTACAAGCCCATTGTGCTCCATCCATTTATACAAAGGACATACAGAAATACTACTGGCTTGTAGGTGCGTAAAAACAAAGAACGCCAAAGCAGTAGGCGGGGGCGTCTCGAAACTACCAACTTGCGACTTTATGCTCACTTCGTGGTAGCAGGTCACAATTATTAAACCAGGGATGTGAGCGTGGCTGTGCTTATTGGTGCCTATCCTTAATTTCTAATCTGGTTTTTTTCAGACAAAACATGATGGTTCATTATTTGACGGTATTTGAACTTCAAATACCGTCAAACAATGACATTTTGAAGATTAAATAGGTTGATATTTAGGTTATTTATTTTATCCATAACAAAAAAAAACTTCGGTATTAGTACACATTTTTTCTGTGCTTCACAATATTCATTGATGGTGCACCCTATCATGTGATTTTCTTTCAGGCTGTGTCTGTGACGCTAATATTTTGCATTATTTAAATTTCATAATGATATACAACCAATATTTAAAGACAGTAAAATCACTTAAAATGCTCATTTGGAGGTACAATTATACTAAGCGTCTACTTGACATTTATGACATTCTGTTGTTCAGATGTATGATAAAAATACAAGGCTGAAACGTTTGAGGCCACCTTTTATTTTATATTTACTTGGTTTAAATGTTACAGCTATATAGGGCAAAAGTCTTAAATTTCGTTTGCGCTATACAATTATTATTTTTAACACCGTTTGCTTGCACAACGACTGTCACAGTGCACCGTGCAGCCGGTCTGATGTAACATACCTGAATTGTCACACTCCAAACATGGTATTGCTTATTTCCCTTTATAATTATGTTAACCCCAAGAGTCAGTATAACAAACCTAATTTTTAACTTTGATCAAAACTTAATTCCCGGGAAGCCTATGCGTCATACAAGTGACAATTGGAAACAGTGTGATTGTTGAGATTCTCATACGCCATCGGTTATAATATAAATAGTCTGGATCGAGCTGAAAATCTGTAGCCCTGACAAAAACCGAAAGAAATTTCTTTTTACAGGAGATAATGTATCTAGCTACACAAAATACCTATTTGTAGAAAACAGGTGCTCCATCTTTTCTCGCAATAAAAACCGAAATTTAGTTATTCAAGCTTTTTACTTCTACACATCAGCTTTCAAAATTCTCACTTAAACCACTGCTTCATTCATTCTACTATTATTGTACGTACGTGCCTGACAATATTTTTGTTTCTTCCCGATACTAATTAAAGAATTTCTCTTAGCAGGAAGCTTTTGCTGACGAGGAAGTATCAGTATTGAACAAAGTAAACCGACGATCTGACTCAGTATCTAAATTAAATTGAAAGTAACAGTAAATGAATCGAGATTATGTATGTATAAAATTGACTGTGCACTTCACATTTGGTAATCACGTTCAACCAAAGCAAATGGCCTTTTTGAGTCTTACTCGTTCCGTTTACTTTAAGTAAAGTGGTGGCATTGTCTTACAGGAGTGTCATTTGAATGTAATTTTCACTTGGAAAATATTATTACAGTAGTTTACTTGTAGCATTAAGACTCCTATTAAAGACTCCTATTAGAGTTAAACTAACAATAACCTTTGTCAATAACCATCATAAAGACATACAGGCAGACGAAAAACCGAAGGGAAAACACAGAGACAACGAGAGGCAGAAAGAGAGATATTGAGATGAATGGGTTACAGTAGGGAGATAGAGAAATATTAAAGAGATAGATAAAATAATGAAAAATATGTGCCGCATTATCACGTTTTATGTTCTGTGACCTACAATCGTAGCAGTGGCAGTTATATTATGCATGCTTATAACTGAAAGAATTTTCTCTGTAAATGTGTGGATGTTCTATTTATATGCACTAACTGGTACATACCGAGTCAGTAATTGAAAACACTGACTGTGGGTAAACCAAAACATTTGGAACCATCACATAATTGGAATTGCACATAAGCCAACTTGTAGTAAAATAGCAATGTATCTGGTTACCTATTGCCTAATGTTTGCTACTCTTGATGTAGGTGTCAACGTCATTCTATAATCCTGCATTTCATTTTAATAATACAACTTTGCATAATGTTACATAAAGTATGGGTAAATTGGGAACGAATAAAGATGGACAATTTAGAACATTATGGTAAAGCCTACGTTTGTGGTTCACAATTTTGAATTTTAATTCATTGTAAGCATACCCTCATTATTATTCATCATACAAATATTTTGAATAGAGGTTATTCGCGTCACTTATGCGTGACTTCTAAAAAGGCACTGGTTCCCGTAGTATTCCTCATTCAAACCAATTCAATGCACGACCTCCGAATTACTTGCATGACTTTGGCGGGCTTTTGAAAATCCTAAACAAGATATAGCAGTCGTTGATAGGATATGCAGCTTTTAGAACACGGATAACCTCTATTTGAAATACCTTATGAAAACAAACAAATTAGGGAAGAATATTTTTCCGTTACCTAATGTTTCCCATTCCCCATTGGGTTCTTGTTCACTGGCGTCTGCTTCATGTATTGGGTAGTCTATGTATCTGGCGTCATGCTGCCAGGATCCAAACACCATATCACATTTCTGAGTATCGAACGGGTAATAATACACGTTGATTTTACACTGGCTAACAAACGTAAGTGGCGCACTCCAATCTACTGACCCATCGCTGTTAACGATCATTAAGGTTTCGGTTTTCATCAGTTGTGCGTTGTCACCTGATCGTCTAGAAAACAAAAGAAAAAAACCCAATAGAAGCAAAAGAATTTGTCAAGAGAATGGAAACCGTCTCGTCTGAATGCTCTTGGCGTACAACAACTTTAAATCACCATTTTAACATACGCGTGTGTGAATCTAGAACGTAAATACATGACAAATGACAATGCCAAATTGTATTATTCTGTCTCAAAAACACTTTGTTAGACAAAAACGTTTTACATGGTTTGATTGTGCATCAAGAACTGCGAAACTGTTTTCATCTCCAATTGATGCTGTAGGGCCAAAGGCACACAGAAAAAAATTGGTGTTCTCATTTTCAATATTGACAAATGCACTTCCATCCCATGTCTGTGAGTTCCAACATTGATACCAACATTTTCTTCTCTTTTTTGTTTATTTATATGCCAATACTAGCACCTTCAAATATGTTGTGCATACTAACCATTGCCGATTTACCATATAAGGCAGCTCAAAACACAATATAATTTACATATCTCCTTATTTATTACAAATATTTTTAAAGATTTATCTGCTTCATAATTATTGTTGAGACACTATTCTAGTACGAGACACTATTCTAATACTCTTACACACACGGTAGATAACGCGCAGTTTACCGTGACTGCATCTTGTGCATAGTCGTTGATATCCACATAAATAATCTACCAACATGACCAATCAAGCAGTAGTTTTGGAGAATATTATTGTACATTCCATGTTTTTTGTCCATATGACTAAAAGAACATCTTAGCCTTAAAAAGGCCTGTAACTGTAACCCTGTTGGACTATAATTTGACGTGCGGATCATACCAGCATTGTCTTTACCCTGAAAATGATCTTTGGTCTTGACTTAAAGGGGCATTTCGTGATCCACAGCCTCATCCCCCACCTCTTTCAAAAAAAAAAAGTTGAGATTTTTATACCACTGTGCTACATAATGTTTATGTACAAAAATATATCTTGCAGATTAATTCGATTAGCCAAAATATCGTCGAATTTGTGCAACACAGTGGCCTATGGAGCAGTGTAATACGCATAATCATGCATAACTCGCAAACGCAAAAACGCAAATTTAGAGGATGCTGGGATATCAAAACACTCCTTTAAGGGGGTACTACACCCCTAGATAAATTTGTGACTATTTTTGCATTTTTCTCAAAAACTAATTACACCCTGGTAACAAAAGTTATGTATAATATATAAGGAATCAATTACTACACTGGAATTTCAGTGACCCAAGACAAGCGGTTCGATACTTGTGATAGAAAATGAGGTACCGCTAGGATGTACCTCATTTCCTATCATATTTACTGAACCGCTTGTCTTGATTCACTGAAATGTCAGTGTAGTAATTGGATTCCATGCCCCAATAATATACATAAATTTTGTTACCAGTGTGTTATTATTTTTTGAGAAAAATGCAAAAATAGTCACAAATTTACCACAAGGGTGTAGTACCCCCTTAACACGATGTTATCACAATATTCTTGTTATAGTCTACTCGACTAAACCTCAACTTTTTAAATGTAGCAGAAATAGTGTAAATACAATTTTCCTTCATATTGAATTGGTCCACGGACTTTTGATACTTTTATTCTCTCGTGGGGGTGTGGGTAGGAGTGAGTCCATGTGGGGGTGGTGGTTGGTATGGGTATGTGCTGGTGAATATATATACCTTGGTTTGTGAGGGCGTGTACGGGGTTGGCGTTTACAAGTATTAGGGGTTAGGTATGTGTGCTTTTGTGTTGGTATAATGTATTGTACCATGTTTCCTTGGAATATCGATAGGAAATTGCAGAGTTAGACAATAGGCAGAATACTGTTTGTTCCTCTTCTTCTTTTTTTACAGAAATAGATCTCGAATCGAAAATATGATGCTGCTCTACTGTAAGCTACTGTACCTTTTAGGGCATTACGAAGAACACTGCTTGTAACATAATTTTGTTGCTTGTGAAATTGAGGTCAACATTTCTTTTACTTGCACACACAAGCGCAACGCCAGTGGCATGCATGAAAACTTCCTGTTTGCGACATTCATAAAATGTCAAAATTGGTCAAAGTGAGGTGTAAGCTAGGAGTCGAAGAATTACCTACGGTTACGAATGACAGAACACCAGGGGAATGTAAAAACTAATGCATTGAAACGTAGTTGCAAGCGTTTTGAAACAACAACATACAAGAAAAATAATACATTATAATACCAATTTTGGTTAAATGTTTTTTCCTCTAAAGGCAAAATATTCATGTAGAACCTAGGATAAAAACACGTTTCGACACTATTGCTTTTATTTTAATATTAAGAAGCACGTGCATAATATGCAATTAAAATATAATTGGGATTTAAAAAAAGCCAGTTAGTTAAGCCAGACATTATTTTAAATAACACATGACTGCTTATATCGTAAAGTAAAAACAAACCCTCATAATAATTGGCAGTGAATATGCTGCAATGAATATGACTTGAAACTGTTTATATTCTTTACTTACTTATTATATAAGACAGTGTCAGGTAGCCATAACATCGTTGATGGTATTCGAAATGTTGATATGTTATTATATTTTTGCGGGTCCCACATCAAATATTCATCTGTCCACCTCTGGGTAAAAAAACACAGATTAAATGAAAGTGTCATTAATGTTTTTGTTTTTTATTATCCGAGAGGTTTCTTAAGTTTTTTGTTTATTTTAAAGTGAAATGATTAGCTAAAGATGCAGCTAATTGTTACAGATTTATAATAAAGTACTAATTTGATAGTTCAGATCTTCATAAACTATACAAGTGTGATTCATTTATAGAAAAAACAAATAGTAAATTTAAGACACTATGGGTTCTGAGGCATTTTTAAGTGCTCTGAGGCATTGTTGTTCTTTTGAAATGAATAATGTAAATAATATTCAGTGATTTAATAAATAAAGAGTGATTATTCCTTAAGCACTTCAAAAGTAGGACGAAGTTATAAAAACTGGAACAACCGCAAACATATTATTATTGACCTATAAATCAGCCTAAGAGTTTGAAGTCCATTTTACATAGTAAACATAGACGTCTTTCAAATAAATGATAAATGCTTGTTGAAGTAGCAAAATTAACCGGTCAAAGCACAAATTATGCCGGTATCATTGCATATTTTGCCTCGGTCGCGTCAACAACGGCGGTGATAATTAATTATAATGATAACGATAATAAAAACACTAATAATAATAATAATAATAATAATAATAATAATAATAATAATAATAATAATAATAATAGTAATAATAATAATAATAATAATAGTAATAATAATAATAATAATAATAATAATAATAATAATGGTGATGATGATGGTGATGATGATGATGATGATGATGATGATGATGATGATGATAATGGAGAATCGTGCAAACGCAAGATAAAATACACTCAAATTAGTTAATTATAAATAAGTGATTGCAAAGGCGTAGTTTTTTTACATCACAAACGAATAGTCTCGTATCTAAGTTTGGTGCAGGGTTTAAATTGCAACCGACAACAGCCAGAAGTCATACAGTCAGAGTAAGATTTGTTTTGAGTTATTCGGCACATTTATATTTGATGTGTCAGACTTCATTTGTGAGTGACTTGTTTGTATTTTATTGATTAAAGTGATACAAAATAGTCTCGTAATGATAGCGTTATAGACTTTCAAATAAACAATATGCTATTGCTTGTTGTCAGTGTTGCATATGGTTCGACTCAAGGAACAAACCAAACCATATAGGCAACGTAACATGGGTGGAGGCAAGGTATCTGTAAAGTGTTTAGTCTACTGAAACAATCGTTGTCTTCAGAGTACATGAGAACGAGCAAAAAGTTCGTATAAAAAACCAACCCTAAATTTTACACTTGCATTTCCGATAGGACACCATCAACGTTCACTAACAGACTTGAAACAATTTCCTTCTTCAACTAAGGCAAATTTTCCTTCATTGTAAGCAGCAATAGAAATTGTGATCCTTAACAATATTATAGTTTCTTTATTGTGTGTCTCGTCGGCTGAAAAAATAAATATTAAATCTACATAGATGTGGAAATATATCATATCATTGTTTAGGTTTCGGATACTACCATAAAGCATACGCCCTCCTTAAAATTGACATAAGGATTAGGTATAGATCCAGATTATTGATAATTGAATATAACACACCAATTGTGGTAGGCAATGGTCTTAGTCCTAGTCCTACTGAGGCAGTTTAGGTAACACAATAAAGAAGGGAGGGCGGGGCAACCCCGTTTGGATTGTCGCGCGTCTGATGTCTATGATTGTATTACCTTTCTAATCTTTCTATTGATAATCAAATAAGGACAAAACGGCCCAAAGTGACATCACAATGAGGTCATAATCGACCAATACCTTAAAAATATCTATTTTTAGCATTATTGTTCTTTTGGAATGAATTACGTGAAATTAAGTGATTAAATAACTAAAGAGTGATTATTCCTTAAGCACTTCAAAAGTAGGACGAAGTTATAAAAACTGGAACAACCGCAAACATATTATTGACCTACAAATCAGCCGAAGAGTTTGACATCCATTTTACATAGTAAACATCGAAGCCTTTAAAATAAATGATAAATGCTTGCTGAAGTAGCAAACTTATCCGGTCAAAGCACAAATTATGCCGGTATCATTGCATATTTTGCCTTGGTCGCGTCAACACCGGCGGTGATAATTGATGATAATAATAATAATAATAATAATAATAATAATAATAATAATAATAATAATAATAATAATAATAATAATAATAATAATAATAATAATAATAATAATAATAATAATAACAATACAAAACGTTTATAGAGCGCAGTATATCAAGAGTTTTACAAAGAAACAAACAATTTAAAGACTACCTTAAAGTACCTTACAGCTACATACACTAAATCAGCCTAAAAACCTGTTCGCGAGAAAGAGGAATCAAAACGCAGAAGGCTATCAGGACACAAACAAGTCACCCCTCCTATTTCCGAAGTTCTCGGCCTACCAACCTCCGACTCCGAGTAATGTAGTATGATAATTAAATTGCTAAAATGGGCGCAAAAGCTGGTCATTATTTCATGGAGTCGTTTGGCGGTTTGCGTATTTTACGAACAAACCGAGGGGTGGTTGTATCTGCCCTTGTTTAGACTAAGAATAATATTTAATATACTGCCGCTACTGAGTAATAGGTACTAGAATTCTTACCTGTGTTAGCCATACCATAGTAGTTATTGTCTGGAATTTTTCATTCTGCAAAGCAAAGTAAAAACAAACAAAAAATGTTAGGAATCATATCTTGTCCAATACTAGGTGCACATCCATGAATAGTTATGTACAGACTTACTGCTGTTTAAATAATCTGCACTTTTTGTTAAACGCTATTTTTGTGGCTTGTGCGTTTTTCATCTTTTTTCGATACTACCATTTCCTTCAAGTTCAAGGTCAGATTCATAAATCTAAGGTAAAGAAAATAATATATTGAGTCTAGTTTCATTTTTTATGACCTTTTTAGATTTAGGCGACGAAAAAAGAAACGGGCCCGACCGACCCTGATTTTACGAGAATTAGGAAACATTTTTTACTGTACAAACGCCAACAGAAATTTCGAAAATATCAGGAACAATTTATTTGTATTCCCCAAAATTGCAATATATTCACAGATTTTGGTGATTATTGGGGTCATTCTCAATTGAAAGGTCCGTCCGCTCGTACAAACAGGATGGATTTTCGTCGCTTTATAGGAATAAATAGATATTAGAGCTTTTTAATTTTAAACTTTCTTCTGTATTAATTTAATGAGGTCCATTTGCACAGACCATTTTCGAGACACCAATCTCGCCCGGAAAATACCAAGCTGATTGTTATTGAGTGATGGGCGCTCAGTTTGTTTGCTTGTTTAAACAGTATTACTCCGTGTGAAGACACACTTGGGTCCTGATGTTTGGCATGGTTTTCCCGTTCTTCAACATGTGTTTTAATTGGATGTCTAAAAATATGGATAATCAGGAAATCTGTTTCATATAGGAAGATGTTTGTCGGTCGCTAGGAATTTTTGCTATGGTAAAAAAGATTACTCTTTTATGCCTATGTAAGATAATCAATATAGATGCAAGGAATTAGTCATCAATAGAGTTTCCGTCATATTTTATGATAGGCATTCAAAATCCGCCAAGACGCCGGATTTATGTATATCGAGAATAACATTCTTCGATCAATGTTTGATGGTTTGTGATAGAGTAGGGTGAAATATGTTGAAGAGTTATTATTGAAGGATGGTCCCATTTCATCACTTGCTATTTCCACTTCGGTTTAATGACCTTATAAACCTTAATACCTTTTGATATGATAGTCAAAAAATTGTGCATTTGAAGGCCCCATAGGATTCTCTGTGAATAATAATTGGGTTAATCCACTTTCGATACATTTTTAGCTTGGAAAATCCATAGAATGCATCAACAATATTTTATATTTGAATTTGACGTCAGCAGAAATATATTATTAGAAAAAAAATCAAATTCCCAGCATGATAGCTTTGAATATAACGGAACTTATCAGAAAGGCGACCAATTGATGTAAAACGGATGGATTGCATGGCGTGAATACTGTGGACCTGAAAGGGATTCCCAATAGAGGCACGAACATTACAATGTTGTTGTATCCCTCGACAGTCTTCTTGTCGCCCTGTAAATAAGACAGCATTTATCGCGCTAGCTATAGCCACCCACTAATGCCAAAGGCTTTTCTTGGTTTTGTGACACTTGCTCACACGGTGTCCTCTCTTTAAATCCAAAGGTGGCTGAAATGCTGCTTTACATTATACTTTCACACAATTATTTGATTCTGTTAGAGGTAAGTAAAGGTGTACTAATTATGTTTCCTGGTGTTAGCAAGCCTTATGTTGAAGACCTTTGACATTCGTTGATATTAACATGTGTTTTAACTGAGATTCGATTAAAAACAGGCGTTAGTGTGAATCTAGAACGTAATACATGATAAATGTTCAAAGCCAAATATATTATTCTATCACAAAGATAAAAACAACCAGGTAAAAACACTTTGTTAGACAAAAACGTTTTACATGGTTTGATTGTGCATCAAGAACTGCGAAACGTATTTCATCTCAAATCAATGCTGTAGGGCCAAAGGCAAACAAAATTTTGTGTTCTTATTTTCAATATTGGCAACCGTTCAATCCCATGACGGTAAGTTCTTTTTGAAAGACACTCAGATAATTCATTTCTAAATTTGAAAGACACTTAACACCATTATAGCTAACCAACAGCTACCAACCTACATTTTTTCAACTTTTTCTCGCACCAAATGTCAATAGGACACCAATATGCTTCACAGCAATTTATGAACATTTTATTATGGGAATCATCCATCCAACTTGAATTCAATAGCTCGACATCAGATGTCAACTCTGAAATCTACTTGTCTTGTCGTATACTTATCAGTGCCAAATAAGTGGGACTCATAACACTGCGGATTGATATCCATTATCCATAACGTTGAGCTTTGTAGGTTGAGGACAACACATACGATGGTACATTTACATTCATAATGCAACAAATACACGATTTTTGAGGCGTCTAAATCGAACAACCCACCCATCTGTTGCTTTTTCAAATAATAGAGCGGTAAATATAAATCAACTGACAAAGTTACTTGCAACGAAAGCAGTTATCATGTAATTAATGGCAACAAAAGCAAGGGATAACTATTATCCTAACTCATGTCGATAAAAACAAAGGACATGAAATGAATAACAACAAGTATGATTTTTGAATAAATAAATAAATAAATAAATAAATAAATAAATAAATAAATAAATAAATAGATAAATAAATAAATAAATAAATAAATAAATAAATAAATAAATAAATAAATAAATAACCAATGATCTATTGATAAGGTACCATTCAAAACATCCTATGTATATAGCTTTGCTTCTGGAGAAAAGAAATTTTAATTCTTTAAAAAGAATTAAGACTTCGGTAAGGCTAATGCCCGAGTGATCTACCCAAATCTAATAATGGCTAACGTTAAACACCCTGTTGGCTTACTGGGGCTATAGGTAAGTAACATTCTTTTTTTGCAAGGAGTTGAAAACCACCCATCAATGGCAAGCAATTGAAAGACTGTGACACAGACATCATCCCAATTACTGAGTCACTACATTAAGCAAATCAGTAAAGTGGTAGAAAATGGACGGCGTTAGTGAGTGCATTTAAAGAGTCTCCACGTATGTGGGCATTATCGAAATATATATTGAATTTGCACATGCACTAAAATGAAGTCAATTCAGATGAAGATGAACAAATATATAAACGCATAATTAGATATATGATTTAACCTATGATTTAACCTATAATTTAACTATATAAAATAGTGCCAAAAATAAACAACTTTGAACAAAGTGTTTCCATTTTTATCAGACGCGTATTTGTTGCTGTTTATTATTCCATTTTGTTGTGACTAAAAAGCGAATAACAAAAATAAAATACCTGATAAATCGGTTCTTAACTATTTAAAAACGACAATAAATGTAAATCTCATAAACAAATTGTTTTCTTTTCATCAGTTATATGATGTACGAAGACGCTGTCATAATTACTACCTCTCATTCATTCAGCAAACTTAAGTTACAAGGTTTTTTTGCTGTAGACGGACAGTGATAGCAGCACTTTTAGCAAACATCATTTATCACCTGTTGTATCAGTAATTCAGCGAAGTGCCAGATAAATAGCACTTATGAATTTAAACGAAGACTGTGTCTCGAAGTAGCCTTCACAAAGCGTCATGGAAATTATGCATGTTACATATGTGACCCCTCGGCACAACTGAGCCCTGAAGTCGCCAATCATCATTTTTGAGATATTCAACCAAAATATTCTGCTTGAAATTAGCTTTAAAATGATGTATATCATGTCTATAGTACTTGACATTTAAGTAATGACAAATCAATAAAACAGTCAATAAATCCTTTGTTTCCTATTGTTTATTGTTAAGTTCGATGGAGCATATCTCAATAGTGGCACTGGCGACATCCGGGCTCAGTTGTGCCGAGGAAGACACATATGTAAAATCAGTCAGAAACCGTACTGAAAGCTTAGCATGTCATCGAGTACTAGCATTATTTGCCCATTTGAAACGACGTTATAACCAAATACGTCAATGTCATGAATTAACTGTAAATGATGGGAATTATACCGATGTCAAATTAGGTACCCGAAATAGACATCAAATTACATTCTAGTTGGAAAACATTTGACGGTATTGACTGCGTTCTTGTGACCTAATTGTAAGGATATATTAACCATGATTAACAATAAGGAAAGCATTATCAAATGTGCTTGACAAAGTAGTGCCAAACGTATGTAACATATCTTCGAAAATCAACATAAATATTAGAGGCCTCTGTTGAATAAAAAGAATTCTAGACAAAATATTTTTGGTTTAGAAGATGAAAGATATATTCCACAATGCATCTTTAACAATGATTTATTACCACGCTTATTCTATGCAGTAGAAACATCTGAACCCGGGATCTGAACATGAATCACTTTTTTGTAAATGTGTGTTACAATATAGCATTACGTCAAAAGCTGGTTGAAACATGTTTCATGTTATAAAACTTAGTTTATGCCTACTCATTTTTGAATCGCATTGTTATTAAAAATATTCCATGGATCCCATTTATAACTTATAATTAAGCTCGGATGACGGCTGCTCTTACGAAAGCATTTTTTCATAATTTACCTTCTCTTACTTATCGAAGACATTTCAAAGCTATCATGATAAGCTTTCATATTTTTCTTTCTTTTTACCGAGGCGCTTTAAGTCGTTATATATGCTTTTAAATAGTTACGGACATGTAAGTTAATAATCTAATATACCAAACTTAAACCGTTGGTTGTTATTACATATACTCGGGATTCATTACATTTCCTGCGGCCAATGGATTGCACTTTAATAAAATATGACAAAATGGAACATTTCTATTTAAAAGATTGCCCACACGTTAAGGTTTAGACTTATATTTTCCTTTTAAAACTCCTAAGAGATTTGAAAATTGAGTGATGTTACACTTGTCTAGTAAAAGGAGTCGTTATGAATTATTAATTCAAACCTCGGGACTACTTTCACTTATTTGTTACAAAATGCAAATATTGGTAGTCGTTAATAACCATTATTAAAAGGTCTTCAGACAATGAAGCTATAGACTTTCAAGCCTACAAGATTATAAGAATTTTTGTTAGAATCACGGTAATTGTTCAACCGTTTGTAATGAGATTGATGTTAGAGTATAGTGTAATGCATAATTAATTCGTGTCATAGGGTCTATACGATTGATAACTCTAGTAGGTTTGGCTATCTCATGTCAAATCCTTAAGTGCAGGGCTTGCTATCAAACACGTAACATCGAGTCATCATGTGGAAAGCATTCCAGACTCCCTTTTTGCAGTTTGAAAGAAAAATTGTTATCATATTATTTGCTACATTTTTGTACGCTCTTTTTTATTTCAAAAAGTAATCCGAAAAGAATTCTATACACAATTTTCACACGTTAATATTTTCTTGACAACTTAGCATTGTTTTAGTGGCAGGCAGTGGTGCGTCATTTATATTCTGATATTTACCTGCACATTGGTATGGGATACTGGATGTATAATAAATTATGATGTCATGACATTAAAACACTGTATCATTACTCAGCGTATTTCCAGCGTTTTCTGAAAAAAAACCACCCTTTTACACTATGATAATGGGCTTAGTGGTTCTTCCGATCGAAGTATTTACACCGACCCCATCACCCAAACAAAAGTGTTTTTTCAAGTTGCTTGAGTATCCTCAAAATGACCTTATCGGAACTTTTTTATTATTAGTGTTTCCCTTTGAAAATGTCCTCCCCTCTCCCATCGTGGCCCATTGGCCCTGGCCAAATATGCCCTGTAGTAAATCTGGCCCTGCCCCTAATGAAGAATACAAATTAAGATCCACGTGTGTCATTGTGCTCTCATTCTTAAATGACATGGATAAAGACGCTAAAAACAAAATGGTTCAGCGACCACAGGTCGATAAAATTACCCTGTATTTTCTATTCAGGTCGGAAGTCGTAGTATGAACCTTTGATCTGACGAAATGTGTACTATTCCGCGTGCCACAGGTGTGTAACGAATGAGCATGGGATAGACAGAATAGCCAGACTCCTTAATGGCTTCATTATTGATCCACAATAGAAATGGCGCCGACTCATATATAGCAGACCTGGCTATATAATATATATGTGTATAATTATTATGCAGTCGTGATATAATGGTGTCAATCTAGGGAGGGGGAAATGCCCCCCCCCCATCATTCGGTAACATTTATCATAGAGTCAGAAGCATATTTAAATTTTTTTTTTATAGTAAGCACTCTTTATTGGCATTAGACCCATAATAAGCAATCCTTCAAATAAAACTGTATTAGTAATACTACATTGTGAAAGAAAAGAAATATGAGCCCAAGTACAGACACACTAAGCCCGATTTTTAAAGAACAGTATAGGTTATCATGTGTCCTTTTTTTTAAATATAAAAGTTAAGAATTAATAAAGGTTCGCGGAAGGTAATCACTCACGTCATGGGAAATTCCACGGATCAAATGTGTTGACTGAATTAGTGGTAAAGGTAACTTATGGAGTCTCGATTCTCTATGTCAATATTCTTCTACAGTTACAATGGAAAATATATTTCCATTAGAGGCGCCGGAAACAGGGGGACGCGGGGAACACTGGTCCCCTGTCATTTTTCATGGGGAAGGGGGCAATTTTTGCCAAAGGCCTGTGCAGAATTTTTACAAAATATGCTCGTCCCACTAAACTTTAATACTTTAAAAACACTTTGTTAGACAAAAACGTTTTACATGGTTTGATTGTGCATCAAGAACTGCGAAACGTATTTCATCTCAAATCAATGCTGTAGGGCCAAAGAAATGACGGTAAGTTCTTTTTGAAAGACATTCAGATAATTCATTTCTAAATTTGAAAGACACTTAACACCATTATAGCTAAGGCTACCAACCTACATTTATTCAACTTTTTCTCGCACCAAATGTCAATAAGACACAAATATGCTTCACAGCAATTTATGAGCATTTTATTATGGGAATCATCCATCAAACTTGAATTCAATAGCTCGACATCAGATGTCAACTTTGAAATCTACTTGTCTTGTCGTATACTTATCAGTGCCAAATAAGTGGGACTCATAACACTGCGGATTGATATCCATTATCCATAACGTTGAGCTTTGTAGGTTGAGGACAACACATACGATGGTACATTTATATTCATAATGCAACAAATACACGATTTTTGAGGCGTCTAAATCGAACAACCCACCCATCTGTTGCTTTTTCAAGTAATAGAGCGGTAAATATAAATCAACTAACAAAGTTACTTGTAACGAAAGCAGTTAGTTGTTATCATGTAATTAATGGCAACAATAGCAAGGGATAACTATTATCCAAACTCAAGTCGATAAAAACAAATGACATGAAATGAAATGAATAACAACAAGTATATATGATTAATAAATAAATAACAATAAATAAATAAAGAAATGAATAAATAAATAACTAAATAAACAATAAATAAATAAATAAATAAATAAATAAATAAATAAATAAATAAATAAATAAGTAAATAAATAAGTAAATAAATAAATAAATAAATAAATAAATAAATAAATAAATAAATAAATAAATAAATAAATAAATAAATAAATAAATAAACAAATAAATAAATAAATAACCAATGATCTATTGATAAGGTACCATTCAAAACATCCCATGTATATAGCTTTGCTTCTGGAGAAAAGAAATTAAAGAATTAAGACTTCGGTAAGGCTAATGCCCGAGTGATCTACCCAAATCTGATAAAGGCTGACGTTAAACACCCTGTTGGCTTACTGGGCTATAGGTAAGTAACATTCTTTTTTTTGCAAGGAGTTGAAAACCACCCATCAATGGCAAGCCATTGAAAGACCGTGACACAGACATCATCCCAATTACTGAGTCACTACATTAAGCAAATCAGTAAAGTGGTAGAAAATGGTCGGCGTTAGTGAGTGCATTTAACGAGTCTCCACGTATGTGGGCATTATCGTAATATATATTGAATTTGCACATGCACTAAAATGAAGTCAATTCAGATGAAGATGAACAAATATATAAACGCATAATTAGATATATGATTTAACCTATAATTTAACTATATAATATAGTGCCAAAATTAAACAACTTTGAACAAAGTGTTTCCATTTTTATCAGACGCGTATTTGTTGCTGTTTATTATTCCATTTTGTTGTGACTAAAAAGCGACTAACAAAAATAAAATACTTGATAAATCGGTTCTTTTAAAACTATTTAAAAATGACAATAAATGTAAATCTCATAAACAAATTGTTTTCTTTTCATCAGTTATATGATGTACGAAGACGCTGTCATATTTGAAAAATTACTACCTCTCATTCATTCAGCAAACTTAAGTTACAAGATTTTTTTGCTGTAGACGGACAGTGATAGCAGCACTTTTAGCAAACATCATCATTTATCACCTGTTGTATCAGTAATTCAGCGAAGTGCCAGATAAATAGCACTTATGAATTTAAACGAAGACTGTGTCTCGAAGTAGCCTTCACAAAGCGTCATGGAAATTATGCATGTTATATATGTAAAATCCGTCAGAAAGCGTACTGAAAGCTTAGCATGTCATCGAGTACTAGCATTATTTGCCCATTTGAAACGACGTTATAACCAGATACGTCAATGTTATGAATTAACTGTAAATGATGGGAATTATACCGATGTCAAATTAGGTACCCGAAATAGACATCAAATTACATTCTAGTTGGAAAACATTTGACGGTATTGACTGCGTTCTTGTGACCTAATTGTAAGGATATATTAGCCATGATTAACAATAAGGAAAGCATTATCAAATGTGCTTGACAAAGTAGTGCCAAACGTATGTAACATATCTTCGAAAATCAACATAAATATTAGAGGCCTCTGTTGAATAAAAAGAATTCTAGACACAAAATATTGTTGGTTTAGAAGATGAAAGATATATTCCACAAAGCATCTTTAACAATGATTTATTACCACGCTTATTCTATGCAGTAGAAACATCTGAACCAGGGATCTGAACATGAATCACTTTTTTGTAAATGTGTGTTACAATATAGCATTACGTCAAAAGCTGGTTGAAACATGTTTCATGTTATAAAAAAACTTAGTTTATGCCTACTCATTTTTGAATCGCATTGTTATTGAAAAATATTCCATGGATCTCATTTATAACTTATAATTAAGCTCGGATGACGGCTGCTCTTACGAAAGCATTTTTTCATAATTTACCTTCTCTTACTTATCGAAGACATTTCAAAGCTATCATGATAAGCTTTCATATTTTTCTTTCTTTTTACCGAGGCGCTTTAAGTCGTTATATATGCTTTTAAATAGTTACGGACATGGATATATAGCAGACCTGGGTATATAATATATATGTGTATAATTATTATGCAGTCGTGATATAATGGTGTCAATCTAGGGGGGGGAAATGCCCCCCCATTCGGTAACCTTTATCATATAGAGTCAGAAGCATATGTTTTTTTTTTAAATTTATAGTAAGCACTCTTTATTGGCATTAGACCCATAATAAGCAATCCTTCAAATAAAACTGTATTAGTAATACTACATTGTGAAAGAAAAGAAATATGAGCACAAGTACAGACACGGGTTTCGCGACACTAAGCCCGATTTTTTAAGAACAGTATAGGTTATCATGTGTCCTTTTTTTTAAATAAAAGAATTAATAAAGGTGCGCGGAAGGTAATCACTCACGTCATGGGAAATTCCACGGATCAAATGTGTTGACTGAATTAGTGGTAAAGGTAACTTCCTGGGGGTAACTTATGGAGTCTCGATTCTCTATGTCAATATTCTTCTACAGTTGCAATGGAAAATATATTTCCATTAGAGGCGCCGGAAACAGGGGGACGCGGGGAACACTGGTCCCCTGTCATTTTTCATGGGGAGGGGCAATTTTTGCCAAAGGCCTATGCAGAATTTTTACAAAATATGCTCGTCCCACTAAACTTTAATGCTTCCGTCACCACTGATTTTCATCCTGAAAATTCTATTCATTGGTAAATGCGTGATTGAAACATTATTCTCAGAGATTTAAGTTGGCCTTTGGAATCGCCGACCGACACGAATCGTTATTGAAGTTTGAACTAACTTCACATTCAAAACTGCCACCAGAAAGGTCTATATTACAAAATATAGGGCCAGATAACACGCAGCAGGATTCATTATCAGAACTGTTTTATCAGTTAGTAGCTATGGAGATTTTTGCTATGAAGAAAAATTCACGATTGTTGTATATATACTATGAGTAATATACTGAATGTTTGCTTTGCAGCCTTTAGCTACAATTACCCATTTTGATTTTATCTCTGAACAATATGTCATCATGTTGTTTTTATGGATGCTTGACAAACCGTATTAAGCCTAAGAACCCGAATAGTACCCCAAGCACAATGTAATGTGTGGCGGGCATAGCCAGAATATGTCCGCCTTCCCTCCAACTATAGCATGGTGTACGCAGGGTTTTATCGAAGACATGCACCTTCATCCCCAAGGCAGCGGCAATATGATTTTTCTAACGTATTCAATGACGTTAGCCTTGAAATCAACAAAACATTCGAGTATAACAAGATTATTTTTGCATCTATTTCGTGCAGTAAAGCAAAGCCTAGATAACGAATAGACAAAGATATTATTATAATGTTCTAATAATTATAATCTCGAATCTGATCAAAATCCGCGATTCTCTAATGAAAGTAAGATATATGTGTAGGTGGCGTTAACCACAAGGGCCTACTTGTATTAATGTATTATATCAATACCAGTTACAATAATGTACGCGAAGAACCGGGGCGGAGAACCAGATATAAAACATGTAAATAACATTAAATATGTTTCCAACTTAAAAAATGGTTGAACATTTTGAGATACGATATAGTTTAGTTGCTTATTTCATCATTTATTTATTGGCAGAAAACATGTCTTTACCAATTTTAAATATGTCAACAGGGGACATTATATCCTATTTTACGTCGTCATTAGTATAACACGTAATTCCGAAATGTTGACAAATAATTAAAAATGTGTGGTATGTTATAAAACAATATCATCTTCATTTTAAATCCATTGTTGTTCGACAGTGAACCCTACTGCATGGACTGTTTTTGAATATTTTGGGCCGGACGATCTGGTTCGTTGCCAAAGTGAACGAGGCTGCCGAAATGACCTTTATATGTAAACAAGGCTTAAAATAAATACCGCCCTCAATGTTGTCATTTGCTTATAACTTTTGACATAGACCAAACAACGATACAAGACCGACAGTTTAAATTGTTTAATTTGATTGTTGGGAATGGCCTTCTTTTCCTTGTTCTTTGTCTTAAAATCTGTTTCTCACTTTTCTTTCCATACAGGCCAGCATGTTTATGTAGGCTTTTTAGCCTGGCTTGAGCTTTTTTTAAACCTGGTCCCATCAGGATCCAAGCGTGTCTCCACACGGATCGACCGTTTAAACAAACAAACAAAGAAACAAACAAACAAACATTTGGTAAAATTGTGTACACGTGCAAACCTTCGTAAAGCTTTCATTATAAACACCAAGTTGTTCTATCGAAAAATGTCGAAGTCACACTATTTTGTTCCCTAAAGATTCAATCAAAATTATGGCGGATTTAAGATCAATATCATAATAAAAAGGTTAGTAGATCATCTAATTTGCCTTTTTATTTCCATCACCTTAACACAATTATTCCCCAAATCATCTAGCGTGGGCGAAAAGAGTTTTAAGCAATATTGTGCTTGAAATAGTATCATTAGCATTATAGTTTTAGTAAAATACTGGTTTAAATATTTCAGGCAGATTGTTTGCAGTTGAATACATTATATAAAATAGTTCAAAGTATTAAAAGAGTACCTACGTGAACGAAAAAAAAATCGGTGACTTGAAACAGAAATTGAATAATTTTAGTAAAATAAATAAGTCTCTACTGCTGAAAGCGTTACATTTTTACTTTAGTTACTCGTAAATAATTTACTTAGATCAATTCACGACGGAAACGTTAATCTCCAAAGAATTTTTTTTTTTGAGAAAAGCGTGTGAGGAAAATACGATTAAACAGTACTTCAGTAGTGACAGATTATCTGTGCTTTATTAATGTTATTTCATGTTGTATGCATGTTAACTTAATTTTAAGCAATACGGCTCTATGTAAAATGGTCTCTGTCATAATGAATATTCATTTTTATATTCATACAAATATATCTGCACACTTATTCACCATTCCCCATAACAGGAATATGAATGAAACTACATGCAGGGCAGATTATGTGGAAAAATGATGATGACAGCCGGATAAAACATCCTCAAATACAATTGAGTGACAAGGAAGAATGGTAATTATTTCCATTATAATTTCTTGTCTCTGTAGTTCATCAATCTTAAGGCATCATTATACAAATGTTATATGCCGACACATATATGGTTTCAAACGTGGAAAGGATGATCAGCTAGTCAGCTAACGCATGCGAAGATTAAATATGACGATATGCGCCATATTAAATGTTAGGACATTCAATTTTGTTCATACGCTGGTACAACAAATTAGAAACGACAATGCAAAATAATGTCTTTATAATCCGTGTTTAGATGATCGTAGATAACTTGCAGATAAGAAAGTAAGTTTGTAGGTAGTGCCCAGGGAGCAGGTTCTCTACGGTTTTGAGGTACCTTTTCAGTGATTTTGGTGAGAGTGCCTTTTGATGATTCAATTAGGGAAAAATTGGGTACTTATTCGGTGTTTTTTTTTCAAAGTGGTATACTGAGACGTACGTACTGCGTTGCCAAAGACTAATTGCCCTTCAAAACAAGAATCATGTGCCACTGCTTCGCAGAAATATTTCAAGTGAGCTGTGAAAGATGTCTTTGTAAATCCAATGCTATGTACTGAAAGTGGAAGTCTATATACATGTAACTGGGATGAAATGCCGAGCATCATTTGAAAAATTTCGTATTCAAGATATGCTTGAAGTTTTTAAATACTAGTAAGCTCAATACAAGAAAAATCATTCATATTTAGTGACAGCAGTGTTTGAATAAAACCATTGGAATTCTTTCAACTCATGTGTGTTTAATTTTCGGATGAATGTCAACAAGTTGCAATAAAATTTGTATTTAAGAAAGAATTGTTTGATATCAGCAGGACATTACTCGTTTTCGAAAAGCACTTCAGTGTGTCTGATGTGTCTCAGATCCCAGCAAATACTGTGAAAAGATGCAATATATTCTTTGGTCTATGTCATTTTTACTGCTATATAATGCATGATTTGTGGTTGTTCATATGACGCGTGAAGATGTCATCTCAAATCTTTATACAGGACTCATCATGAAATAAATGATATAATAAAACCTTTTTAATTTGAATTTCGTGTTACTTTCATGTAGCCTGAAGGGTATATCTTACTTAACTATTTTGGCACTGGTATAAAGGTTTATAACGTCGATCTGTGGTCATATGTAAGATAGGATAAGATGGAGAGTATTTGGTTTCACTTATCTGATATCTATTAACTTGCTGACTTAAAACGATTCTTTGAGTGTAACTGACTTCAAACTCGTGAGTGTAAAGCGAGATTAGTTTATGCTTAAATAAATTTGATATTTAGACAAATTGTCGTAGGTTGCCATGGTAATTTTATACTTCTAGGTGTCGATATCCTTCTCAAGAAGTTGAAGAAACCCTTATGTATGAGTTGCTTGGAAACAAGGTTGCATCAGCAATGAGTGAGTTCGATTCAGCTCAATGGCTACATCTACTATGCAGTTCCACACCAACAAAATGGTTTAAATTTCATGCAAAATAAAATCTGAAATCAAGACTGTGTTAGAATTTTTGATGCGATGCAACAATACAAAGCCGCATACTATATCTTGTGAAATCTTAATAGCTTGAATAATAATGGGAAGAATATTAGTTTTTCTTTTATTTATTGTCATTATTGATAACCATGTTTAGGATTAGATGCAGCGTCACTGAAGAAACAGCATTGGACCAAATTATACATTGCTCAGTCAGCACTATACAAATAAACGAATCTCCCAACAAACAACAACCAAATATTGTTATATAAACGGCCGTAATTAGCGGTATTATACATAATCCGTATTCAGTAAATAAGGCCGTAAATGATTGAGCTATTTCAAGTTGGCCAGTGATTTTACAATTAAATGTCCATTCAGTGATTTGCTCATCAGGAGGATCGTAAAAATCACCAACATTTAGATTTTGGCACCTTTGTTAGCATGTCATAGATGCTGACATAGCCTGCTATGCTAGGGGTTAACCCGCAAGCCATGTTATAGACATTTTACATGAATCTTTAATTTCTCCACTTTAGTAAAGATATTATTAGCTACATCAATGGGGCTTTAATTTTGTCAATAATGTTGTTTCCTTGGGTTTTGTTTGTCCAAATTTTCCATTTCAGAAGTACCCAATGACGGTTCTAATATACACAATTTTTTTACACTTTCGCTGGGATCGCTGAATGGGACTTTAAAGTACTTTAATGGGACTTTAAAGTACTTCCTTCGGTAGAGTACATATAACTTAGCAGATAATAGTATATCACGTGGGCTTTAATGAACGAATCATGTACGATGTCTCTTTCGTATATATTCAGTCTACCAGTTGCTAAGCTACATCTCAAACAGGAGACAAAAATTCGTTTTGAATAAAAGCGCTACCAATCAATAAAACAGCCGGGTATATGGTGACTTTATTCGATTTCGTTTTACTTAATAATGAAAAATGTTTTATTCAAACATACAGGTGTAACATAACCGCTTGCAATATATATTTTAGCTGTAACTTTGCATGCAATTCAGAATAATAAAAAAAAAAAAAAGATTCTAAGATATAGTGTATGATATCCAAGATTTATTTACCGTTTGTGAAATGATTTTAATACTTTCATTTCCCAAAAGTATATGAATTATACTGCTCAAATAATTAACAAATACTAATTTTCATGCCAATTTCCATGCTAATTTGGCCACAATTTTGTTTCTCAAAAGATGATGCTTTATTGTTTAGTACTTCCACGGTTCACTTCCCATTACGTAATGGGATTAACGACATGGCGCTACACTGATAGCAACAGGTATAGGCTGTATTGTTACCTTCATTGAACTTGGGTTGTCCTCGCGTGTGATACTAGTATTATTAAAAACATGAAACTACAGATTTTAAGGTCAACCGTAAATCTAAAACTAACTTGAACTTAAAATATGTGATTGCACACTACGAATCAGCCGTAAACTCGGCAAATTGTATTCTCAGTAACAGTGTAAGATATGCGCGTAGGTCGTATTCATAGGTATCTCAATTCGGTGCGACAAGTATCTTATAAAACACTGTTTTAAACCAATCAATAATCCTATTACTGAAGAGGATAATAAGCTTCTACCTATTTCTATAGAAATAGATCTTGTCTTTGTTTGCTTTGGCTAAATCCTGTTCAAGTGGTGGATAACAAAGCATTGTATTTTGTCTAGGTATGTATAACCAACAATTAACAATGAGAGGACATTCCTGAACCTCGTTGACTTGGGGATGATTTGAAATGACCGCCAATTATGATTGTTTGATATTTATTACCAGAAAGGTGGAAAAGGAGACACACGTAGAACCGAAAAAGGTACAATTTTGTTGAAGGAACAGAGTTCAACAAACCATAACCCCGCTTCTGGATATCGTTTGAAGTCAAATGATATACCATTTTAAAGCTTATGATTTATATTTTCTAAACACGAAATAAAACAAAATTTACCGGGGGCCGAGTTTACGGCTGATTCGTGGTGTCCACTCACATATACGGTATTGCAATAAAGGCGAATAAATGAATTCTTAACTAAGATCAGCGTTTCGTATGTGAGCATGTGCTAAATTATTATAATAGTGAGTAGAGTGTCTTATTGTGACAATATTGCGAAAAAGGTACTCTCAAAATGTTAATACTATATAACAGAAACACTTCATTAAATTAAATGAAACCCGACTCAGAATTGAACTATGGATATCGTCTACTAGTAGTAGCAAGAGAACATCATCCGTTGTTGACCAATAATGCCTAAATATCTCGAATGTTTCACAATAGTAATGACGTATGTGAAGCTCAATTTGACCTTTGCAGGTTGCAGTGGTCTTACTAGAAGTTTATTATGCAAGGCATGCCACATCCTGTGGTTTTATATGTCGTCAAATACTTTTCATAGAGTTGCAGAAATGAAGATACTTCAATATTACCAGGAGAGCATATTACAAGGACATTGTTTTCTTGAACGTGTCTTTAATCATGGCGTTTGCCCCTTTGTATTTAACGCTTTGTGTAATAATAATAATAATAATAATAATAATAATAATAATAATAATAATAATAATAATAATAATAATAATAATAATAATAATAATAATAATAATAATAATAATAATAATAATAATAATAATAATAATAATAAAAATAAAATAAAAATAATAATAATAATAATAATAATAATAATAATAATAATAATAATAATAATAATAATAATAATAATAATAATAATAATAATAATAATAAATGCTTTCATTAGGACATTCTTGTGTTTATGTGTAAAGACAAATCCAAGGCAGAATCTGGGAACAAATAGCGAATGATGTACACCATATGTCATTGTTGAAAGTACCTTTAATGTGAAAACGAAGGAACATATTAAAACTATGTTCTTTAGTACAAGAAACTTCCCATCGTATCTAAGTATTAGCTAGTGACAGTACTTCCCTTGAGTAAGTCGGTATATTGTTTACCTATGATTTTGCTGTTGGATAAATGTGATCCTCAAGGGTTTGCTGCTATCATTTTATCCTTGGGTTGCTCCTACACTGATGTGTCACTGCATGTTGTACATGTAGTACACATCAGTTTTGATTGTGTTAACAGTAACCGAATAAAATGAAAATTAGTTCAGGAAAATATGCATAGTACTTTATTATTCATCTTAACTTTTTGTAATAAACGTTCAGCTTTTGCTATACCGAGGAAAAGATAAGCTAATTCGTCTGACACAAATCTATATTTCTACGTTGTTAAAGAAAAAAAAAAAAAAAAGAGGGAACATCTGACGTTCTTTTTTTTCTTGCAAAACATGGACTTTTGTATTGACTCACTTAACCTATTTTGCGTATTTTCATGGGCGTATCGCGTACATATATAACCCGAATAGAGACTCTGATCTTATCTTTTCCTAATTCAAAACGATTGCAATTAGATTTGATGTGTGACGATTATGGCAATTATAATGGTTTTATAAATTTTAGGCTTTCATATTTGCTAAATTGTTAAATAAAGTTCTAAAAACAATGGATTGAGATTGTGTAGTTTCATAATAATCATAACATTCATGTTTATTAGAACATTTATGTTGCTTAGATCATTTTACGAATTTAGACTTGATTTGTTAATGTTTCGAAGAAGCACGAGTTTGAACAACTAATATAGCTAAAAACGGATTTATTATTTTATCAGGGCGTGATTTACTTAAGGTCCCGAAGTTTTATATTCAGTAATTATTTGGTACCAAATATCCTAAAATTGACAAGGTACAGTAGTTAATTGCCCATTGAATAAACTACACATTGTAATAATTGTTCTAAATAGAACACCAATGTCCCAGGAAACACAAAATGGCTTTAAAACGTTCATTCCAATCCGTTTTAATAATATTTAAATGTCAGGTTGTATAAAAATCATGAATATGTTTTTAAAAAGTTATTGTAAAATATTTTGGGGAAACAATATTTTTCAACAGTTAAATAATATTCTGTTAGAATGTTTTGTATCACGTTTCATAAATGTTATTAAAACGTTTTTATAAGCTTTATATAACTGACATTCAAACCTTTTCTGCAAAACGTTGTATGTTTGCTAGGGTGCATGCTTATGCATCGGAAAGACATTTTGATCAATGGACCTGTGTCGTATGCTTTGGGCTAGATATTTCTACCAAAAGAAAAGATCAATGTCTGTGCCATTATCATGATTATGGGTTAAATAAACCTGTACTCTTATGGAGGAAGTGCGAGACATCAAACCACCGACTCAATCTATATATCTGAATTTAAATTAGAAATGGAATGGAATAAAACATGGGATATTTATGTCTAAACACAAACTTAGATAATGCAACAATCAGATCATTTCCTCAACTAAAATGACAGTGCATTATATCATATGATCTTGCATAATAAGAACTTCTTTTTATATATTTACATTGTGCACTACTACAAAATACATTTATTTTCTTTTACAAAGCAGATTTGTCATCATTTAGGACGTGTTCAAAGTTCGCATCTGGTTAAGGGGAAATGCCTTCTGTATTAATTCCGACTGAATCAGTCAAAAGTCTTTTGTGAGCTGTGAATCGTTGTCAAACATTCTATTCCACATTTCCTGATTGTTCTGACATTTTGCGTTGTTTTGCTATCCTTCAACATTGTACTGCTCGATATTAAATGGGAAAAGACGAGAGAGAAAGAAATCTGAATTCATCTACTTTATGCCTATAAACTGTTTAAAGAAAGTCCTCAAGCCGCGAAACTGTATACACCTACTAGTGAATATGCTTTTGTGATTTTGTATCTTTTAGATAAGGTTCTACTTTTAAGGTGAAATTAATGTGAGGGGGTATCCGATTATTCAATGCATTGAAACTTGTTTTTGTAATCCATAAATGCATGCATTAATACTGCTTCAATAGAAAATGATAGATTTTATTTAGGAATCAATCTTGAAGAATTTTCAAAGCAGGTAATATTATATCTATCATTCGGTTTATCACTATGCATTGTGAGCCAGCATAGTTTTGCTCATATCTACTTAGCTCCAGGAGTAGATTTGATTGATTAGCCTATGGATGGATTTCGTACAGGTAAAAAGCGTATTGTTCTTTTATCCGGATAGATGGTCGTACAATGCATCAGACTTACCTACCAGAGAGGCTATTTAAAATCAAAGAGGCGAATTTATTTCTCTAGTGATTTGGTGTTATAACCGCAAGCACATCCATGTCTTATGAAAACGATTGTAGTTTATAATTTGAAGTAAATGTCTAATAAGTCAAAAATGAACTTCACACCTGGGGTGGTAACTAAACAGGACGCTTATTTGAAAAATCGTCAAAACCTTAAAGAAATGAATATTTGGAAGTTTTTAATCAAACAGGGCTTGTGATTAACTTTGTACGTAACCCTGTATAATCTTGAATACCTGGAAATTGTCGCTATTTCATATAACTCAACTTGTTTTACTGAAACGAACATACCTGCTCCAATGTAATTAACAATTTTGTCAAGCCTAGATTTAATAGCATAATTTGAAATTTTATTGTTATTGGAAAGGCAGCGCTTCAGTATGTCTAAATGGAGCACCGACATTTTGACAAATCTACATGCGTTATCGTTTGACACACAAAGGTATTAAAAGTCTTGAATTCATGGAAAATGCCTTTACATAACTTAATTTGGTATGCAAGTAGCAATTTGTTTATAAGTGTAGATTAACGGAATTTGGAATTTGGAATTTTTATTATCATTGGTAAAACAGGGCGTCACTATGTCTAAATGGAGCACCAGAATATGGAAAATTGCACAGGCGTTGTTAGTTGACACACCAAAAACTTTGTTTTAGATTAAAATCATGAATAAACTTGGAATTTACAGTTTTGCACATAAGTTGTCCTAATTTTTTATCGCCCATTTTTGTTTCAAAATAAAACGCATAGCGCAAATGTTAATCTTCGGCGTTAA